>NW_016107932.1:258633-290369 GCF_001604975.1 Cebus imitator | reverse complement strand
AAAATTAGCTAGGCGTTGTGGTGGCCGCCTGTAATCCAAGCTACTCAGGAGGCTGAGGCAAGAGAATTGCTGGAACCTGGAAGTCAGAGGTTGCAGTGAGCAGAGATCGTGACATTACACTCTAGCCTGGGTGACAGAGGAGGACTCTGTCTCAAAAACAAACAAACAAAACACAAATGCCTGGCTGGGCACGCTGGCTCACATCTGTAATCCCAGCACTTTGGGAGGTCGAGGCAGGCAGATCACCTGAGGTTGGGAGTTCGAGACCAGCCTGGCCAACATGGAGAAACCCCGTCTCTACTGAAAAAAAGAAAGTACAAAATTAGTCAGGGGTGGTAGCACATGCCTGTAGTCCCAGCTACTTGGGAGGCTGAGGCAGGAGAATCACTCGAACCTGGGAGTCAGAGGTTGCGGCGAGCTAGATCATGCCATTGCACTCCAGTGTGGGCAACAGGAACAAAACTCCATCTCAAAAACAAAAAACAAAACAAAAGAAAAGAAAACAAAAATGACAAATGCCTGGCACACGGGAACCTAGCCAACAATTTCTAGGTGTGAGCCCTGCTATGGGCAATTTTATAAAGCTCTTCGGGTGAGTCTAATGTGGAACCAACTTTGCAAACCACTGATTTAGGTAAATTCCCTTATTTGGCATTTAAGTAAACTCAAAGCCAATGATTTAAATGACATGCTCAAGGTCACAAAGTTTGTTAGGGAAAGCCTTGGAAGTAGAGTGTAGCTGGTGTGCCTTAGTTTAGTGGCCGCCTGGGGTGAGTGGAATGAGCTGGAGCTTGATCAAATTGGAAACACATATGCTCCTCCCAAACTCTGGAGGCAAGAGAGGGATGAAACTTTTTTAATGTCCCTTCTATAAGTAGCACTAGGGAGTTTCAGAAGAGAGGCAACCTTAATTCATTCTACTGACTTTTTTTTCTTTTTTTTTTTGAGACAGAGTCTTGGTCTGTCATCCAGGCTAGAGTGCAATGGCATGATCTGGTCTCACTGTAACCTCTGCCTGCCAGGTTCAAGCAATTCTCATGCCTCAGCCTCCCGAGTAGCTGGGACTACAGACATGCACCACCATGCCTGGCCATTTTTTTGTATTGGTCATATAGATGGGGTTTCACCATGTTGGCCAGGCTGATCTTAAACTCCTGATCTCAGGTGATCCTTCTGCCTCAGCATCTCAAAGTGCTGGCATTACAGGCATGAACCACTGTGTCTAGCCCCCTACTGACTTTCCATGTTCCATTTATGAAGGGAGAAGTTTCCTGTCTTCACATCTGACTCAGGGACTCTCCCCTCACCCCCCACTTTTTCCTTTTCCTCTTAGACTTCTTGGAGGTTTTTCAGGAGATACTTGTCAGCTCTTCGGAGAAGGCAGTGTCTGGGTATTAGGGTTAGTACAAGTGAAGGATAGGTAGCTGCCACCACTCAGATGCTTTGCAAAGCTCTAAGCAACTTGATTATTTTGTAGGAAGAGTATTAGAAACAGAAAGTTGTATAAAGCTTGAAGATGCCATGAAATGGTTTCTAATAGATCAAAAAGGGTCTGTGTATTTCATGTATCACATAACCTAAGTTAAATAAGAGATGGGAACCCAAAGGATTACATATCATTCTACTATAAAGACACATGCACACATATGTTTATTTCAGCACTGTTCACAATAGCAAAGACTTGGAATCCACCCAAATGCCCATCAATGATAGACCAGATAAAGAAAATGTGGCATATATACACCATGGAATACTACACAGACAGAAAAAAGAATGAGTTCATGTCCTTTGCAGGAACATAGATGAAGCTGGAAACCATTATTCTAAGCAAACGAACACAGGAACCAAACCAAACACTGCATGTTCTCATTCATAAGTGGGAGTTGAACAATGAGAACACATGGACACAGGGAGGGTAACCTCACACACTGGGGTCTGTCGGGGGAGGGTTAGGGGTAAGGGGAAGGAGAGCATTAGGACAAATACCTAATGCATGAGGGGCTTAAAACCTAGATGATGGGTTGATAGGTGCAGCAAACCACCATGGTGCATGTATACCTACGCAACAAACCTGAATGTTCTGCATATGGATCCCAGAACTTAAAGTCAAAAAAAAAAAAAAAAAAAAAAGAGGTGGGAGAAGCCAAGAGGAAGAGGAGGAGAGAATGGCGTGGGATGTCCTGGGTCTTGCTGCTCTCTGGCTGATCTGTTTAGGAGTCTGCAGCATGTAATTCTGCCTTGTGGCTGGCCCTCAGCCAGAGTGAGATCCAATCTACAGTGAAGCCGGAAGCCTTTGCCTGGATTGAGTGGAGAGTCAAATTTTTATAGCTTAAGGGTATTGTTCTGAGGAATGGGACTGGAACTTAATACTATGACCATTCTGGTATCAAGGCTTTTCAATTTGAAGTCATTCATCTACTCTTTTTTGTGTGTGTTATTTGTACTTGTCTCTTTATGTGTTGTATCTAGCTATGTAAATAGATTTTGTCTTCTCTGTACACCATTGCTATTATTTAATACCTATCATGTATTCATCCATTAGGCAAAACCATATGGAAGTGCCCATTTTTGACCATTTCTGATTTAAAGTAAACACTAATAGTTTCATGTGGCTTAACCTAATATATTTATTTCACTTTTTTTAACCTCTGGAAATTTATTCGTAGAAAATATTTTGTTATTTTAAACGGAAAACCAGTGTCACTTGCTATAGATAGAAGAATATGTAAAAAAAAAAATGTTAAAAGAACACCAAAAAGTTAACATCTTTAGCTCGATCCTGTTGCCTGCTGAAGGCTATGAGCCTGAAGCTTGTTTTCCTTTGTTAAGAAAAAATCTTAAGTCTTGGAAGTTTAATGTAAAGGCTTATTATCCCCAAGCTAAGCCTTTCTGTTTGGTGGAATCACAGTGATTGAAAAGGAGATAGCACATTACTTACTGCTGTGGGAGCCCAGCTACTACCCTCCACTTTCTGCCGGTGGAGCCGTCTCACACTGCAGGTGACATGGAGCCACAGGATGTGATCGTGACTTGCCGAGTCCCTGCTAACTCAGGGGGTTGGCGGGCTCAAAAGTCTTGGCTGCCTTTCTTCATTGTGACTTAGTCAAATGTGTTGATGGGGCAGTTGTGCCTTCTTGAATAATTATGCAACAGCAAATATGCCAAAATTCTTCTTGCTGCATTTATAGCTACAGCTTTGCAGGGTGTTAAAAAAGCATGGCGTGCGCCCAGCTCTCATGTTTTTAAAAAGTGAATGAGTTTGATGTTTTATATTTCTTTCTCTGTGTGACCCTGAGCATTTTTTTTTTCTGTTCCCTCTGAGCTTCAATTTTCTCATGTAGCAATTGGGATTATACTACTTTTCTTAACTACTTCTTAGGGTTATAATGAGGACAAATAAGATAGTGATTGGAAAGTGCATTTAGGATGTAAAGCATTGTTATTATTCTAATTCAAATTAATTTACTTGTAACTTCCATGTCACGGATGCTATTCCCCCAACCCCTTGGTCTTACCAGTGAAAATGATCTGAGAAAACGTTTCGTTATCCTTCACCAAGCAGCTATTCTCAGAGTTTGAACAGGAGGTGGGAAGCTATTAGACTAGCTTAAAAAAATAATTTTGATGGCTTTTTAGCTATATAAGAGTAATGTACATCTTTAATTAAAACACTGACCAAAGAGAAATATGCAAGAAGGAGGAGGTGACCATTATCCACATCCTCACCCTGCTCTTCCAGTCTTTTTTCTCCGGTAATGCTGATCTCAAATTTGCTGATATCTTTAAATTCAGTGGCCTTGGGAAGAGATAATTAGTGCGCCCAGGCTTTGGTCCCCTTCTGCAATGGTGGCTATCAGAGCCAGATGGGGTGCTTGTGGGAGGTTGGAGAATCAGCAGAGTGAGCCTTGGGATCTCTGACTTGTCTCCATTCCATTGTCAGGAGACTCTGTGTGCCTGCTCATTTCAGAGGAGAAAATAAAACGGTTTGAAAGGAACTGAGTTAACCGGCCAAGAGAAAATTGCCATCTCCCGCCCGTTCACTTTCTGTTTCTTCCGCATCTCCTGATGGATGTGTCTCTTAGTTTTTGTTCCGAGGAAAGTTCTGTCTTTCATGCATGCTAGGTTTCAACTACCTCCCTTTAGCGTAGCGCTTAAGAAATTAATTAAAATATTAATCAGCTTATTGCACAGGCCATTGGAAACAGGACACTTAAAGGTCTTTTTCATATTTTGTGTGGTATAAATTATATGGTACAAATGTATAGAATAACATATTGATATTTTAAAAGCCCTCATTCAGGAAATGTGCCCTAAAATTATGAAGCCCACCTTGAAGAGAGAACCTCCCAAATTTGATTCCATTATTGCTGGAATCTTATAGTTACTCAGCTTCAGACAAGTATCTATAGAAAAGAGAAAACTATAAGTAATATCAGGGGAAAGGGGAGAGAATATATTTTTTAAGGTTTTAAATTTGCATGCAGGTTACCATGACTACAAAATATCTTTATCACTTATTGAAAGTATCTGTTAACCTTCTGCGGCTGTCCCATCCACAGCTCTATTTCACGATTGCTACCCTAAAATTGTAGAGTACTTCAAATTGCTCCTTTAACAGATTGCTGAGTCTGAGTTGGAGGAGTCCAGGTTTGATGCAAATAGAGTTCAGAATGCATTCCTTCTTACTGTAGTTTACAGTTCACATTTGACCTAGTTGGTTCAGACGATTCACGTCTCACATCTTAACATACAGCAAAGCACTGAGGCTTCTGTGACTTGAGAGTGAATAAGATCTCAATCATTTTGGCAAGTTGTAGGAAGGTATTTTTAGAAAACCTTACTTATATAATGTTGATATCTTTTCCTTTCTCTCTTCATGTAGAAACCATAGGTTAGCATACAGATAAAGGGTGTGCTGGAGAGCAATGATATTGTGTCCTTTTAATAAAAGGTTGCATTTCCTAGCCGCACTCTGGGAGGGATTTGCATGTGATTGCAGCGATTGTCCCTGTTTATTGAAGTGTTTTACAATTTCTGGTAACACTGTCTTGTTCCAAAGCACGACCTACCTCATCAAGCACTAAAGGAGCTTGAAAATGGGCAGGTTTGCTTTATTATTATTATTTTTTCTAGCAACAAAGAAAAAACCACAATATTTTCATTAAGGCAGTGTAGATAGTAATATATGCTCATTCAAGAAGAATGCTTATAGGAATTAACTTCTATTTCTAAGCAAGCAAAGAAGAAAAAGACATTTTTAGGCATTTTAAGATGTCCCTGATATTTTTGTACTGTTCCTCTTAAATTACTTATTATTATTTGCATTAATCTGGAATGACTCATTTTTCATGATTGCAATCAGGGTGGCTTAGCTTAGTTAACCAGATTCTTCACCTATTAGAGCTCATTGCAAAGCCCATTTCATCTGGAATTTTCTAGCATGTGAGCCCATATACTTAAACTTTTAAATAAATGCCTTTTAAGTCAAGAGGGGTGTTGAGGATCAGAACTTTTCTTTCTGTGTCTGCTCTTTCGACCTTGATTCTAGACTAAACAATATCGTTCTTGGGAATAATGTGGCCTAATTATGGCTGTTTAGTATACATTTCTCTGCTGGTAGAAATGCCGGGTTAGCCTCTTCCCCTGTGATTTTCCTGAAGAGTCCCCTTCCCCATTTCTTCCTGGGGTGCCCACTTCTCCTTATACAGTAGTGGCTACTCACGCCTAGGCTCTTCTAGTGATTACCAACCATTAACCCAAATGCTTCTCTTGACAGCAATTGCTTTTCAAAAGGAGGAAAGTCACATTTGAACAATTTTATCCATTATGATCTATTTTGAATGTACACACCAGAAGAGAGCAGGAGTTTAAAAAACCACAGCTTCGTGGTTTCTCTACAAGTGTGTACATAAAATAACAATCCTGAAGTCACTTATTTCTCCCCTCCTAAATGTTCCTGGAAGGAATCCCAGCATAGTTGTCACCTTGCAAGCATCATCGGAGTTGGAAGTTGCAGAAAAGAGTGGAAAATACTTCTTTCTATTTCAGAGAACCAAAAGTCCTCTCTATGGCCCTGTATCAGTGGGATTCTTCTGTGGACGACCTATAAGAAGGGCTGCCTATGTTAGGTTTTGCTGGTTTCTAATTCATTACAATGGGGGTGTTGATGGCAAATGACATCAGAATTTAGGTCTCGGGAAGAGCAGGGTAGAACGCTTTGAGCCAGGCTCAAGTTTTTTGAGCAGTATCTGTTTGGGTAGGTATGGACTTGGGAATGTCCGTAACATTTCATGCTACTAGTTTAATTGGTATGAGCTTTGTGTCACCCAATTCTCTTGAAAGAGACGAAAAAATACTTGCTGTTGGTTGTGGGGTGGGAGGTTTAATATAGAAGATAAAGGAAGTGAAACAAACAAACAGAGAGCAAACTTCTTTTCTTAGCTAAATCACTGGTAGTTGAGTCAAATATAGCAGGAAAAAAAGTCACCAATCAATTATTTCCAGAATAGAAAGGCTTCAGGTAAATTTCAGCTCCCACATAAATTGAACAAAGTCAATAAAAATTGGCCTAATCATTTCAATAAACATGACATGACTTCTTTACTCATTAAAGATTTAAGGAGCAAGCTACAAAAATGATAACTCTCTTCAGTGAATGAAACAGAATAAAATTTGTGAAAAGCATATTTTGGCTGGCTGTCGGAAGGAGATGATGGTGTTTTGGTTTAAGTACCAAAGAGTCATATTTTTGACTTAATATTTTGATGGCGTGCATTTCAACACTTGGCTAGATAATTTCTGACTGATGACTCTTTCAGGCTGGTTCACACCTGGTGGTTTTCATCCAGTAAGGCAGAGAGTCAGGGAATGTTTAGCTCCTTGCTTTCCCTTACTTCCTCTCCACAAGTTGATGATTAGGAGAAAAGCCAAAACTGCCTGGCATCCTAAGTGATCTGGCTGTTCTAAAATTTTCATTGTATATCCTCTGATTTTGAAGCTGTCAAGTGTTATCTGTCAATCATCTGCATATAGCTTGTTAAGATTACAGAGTCGTGAATGTGCATGGGAGGCTGACTAAATCCTGTGATTAGCAGCAACATGCGTAAGAAGAAAAGTTGAAGCATATATTCAGAAAATAAAAAAAAGGTTGCTAATAAAGACCTCAGTGTTTACTTATGAAAAATTAGAAAATATGTGATTGGGAAAAAAGGTATTTTGGAGAATGCAGCCCAGCTGGAATTTATCTGATGTACATTTAATAATCTAATAACAATACCGCTGCACTTGTGATGCTTAAGAACAAGAGGGATTATTAGATTTGTGCATGGAGGTAAAATTACTGCAAAGAATTGCTTTGGGGAATATATAAGATACAGGAAATGAAATGAAATAAAATAAATACAGGGCAGATGATTGGTTTCTGTATATTGCTGGGTAGATTTAATTAATTACTAATATAGCACTGAGGCATACATTACTCAATCATTGCCATTGTTTCAATTTTAGAGTTTTCCTCTTAAATATAAATTCATTAGAAAAGAAGAAAATGTCACTGGGCAAAGAATAAATTTGTGATTTTGAATGTTAACTTTTTACAGTCAGCTGCAAAATAGGGAGAAATCTTGGGAACATAATTTTAAATAACTTGGAAGGCTTTCCCCCCTTGATTTTGGTGGTAGGCTTTGTAGTTTTTCAAAGTCCCATTGCAACTTGAAATCAATCAATTAATTTTTCTTTTTTATCCCAGTGTCATCTCTGCATTAGTTTGTCATTGGTGCATCTGCAGGGAGTACTGAAAAAGGCCAGGGTTTCTGACTCAAACAGATCTGGTTCAAATCCTGTATTTAGCATTTGGTAGAAATGTCGCACTGGATAAGTTACAAAACTTCTCTGTGCCTTAGTCTCCTTTTATAAATGGGTATATGATGAGGGTTAGTAATAATTCATTCATCTGCTATTTATTGAGTATTGACACGTGTCAAGCACCGTGCCAGATGCTATGATATAATTCAATCATGATAGTAACTGTAGCTAACGTTTATTGAGAGCTTACTAGCTGTTGGGCATTATTCTATTCATTTCATGTACAATGTCTAATTCAACCTTTACAACTCTCTAATGCACACATGTATATTGGTCTGCATGTAAACAAAAAATATATGTATATTCACACAGAAATATATAAACGAATAATCACATAATAGAAGTGGAATTATTTGCTCTCAGGAAAGGTCAGTTTCCTCATCAGAGGTAAGTGTAAAAGTTTTCTTTGGTTTTTTTTTTCTTCTTTTCTTATGATTCTTAGAAAAAAGGCCTGACTATTACTAACCTGAGGAACTAGAGAAAAACCATGTAATAACATGATGTCATGAGAGGGGAGGGGAAGTGCAACATCTTTGCCTCTTACAAGATTGGAGGGGGGCCCAGGGGCAACCTCCCTGGAAGCAGAGCTTGACAGGAAGATAAGTTTTCAGTGCTTGCACCTTTAAACATAGTGCTTTGTGTCTGCACATTTCTGCGAGGGGTTTTCGCATGCAAAATGTCATACAAACCAAAGTTTGCCATGTATTAATTCATAGCGAAAGGGGATGGCATAATTGCCCACAGAAAGTCCCTTTATATGGTTTGAATACCTTTATTATGAATAAGCCTCAAGCACCTTAACTGAAAACACTTTAGAGTCATTGGAATGGCTGCTGCTCTTTCCATTCCTGTGAGCTAGGAATGCTGGGTCATCCACCGCTGATACTTGCTAGCTGTTTTGTAGTTGTGGCAGTTGTTAAAAGGGGTGGACTTATTTGGGTGATTTTGGGCATGCTTAATCTCATAAGACAATCTCTAGCCAAGTCAGGTTTTTAATCGCTATGTTAGTCATCCTACTGATTACATAAGGAACACTGTAGGAGCATTTCAAATGCCATCAGCTTTTGGCAGCAGAATGACAATGAGGATAAAGTATTAAAAACTAGGTACTCATAAAGATAGTCATGGAGAGGGGCCTACAACTCCCTCCTCCTGAATATGCCTCGACATTAATTCTGCTCCTTGTAAGAGAACTCACTGGAAGAAAGGCATAATTTGAATTAATTATTTGCACATATGGTGTGTTCCTAATGTCAACTAATGCTACATTAAGGACAGACATGCTGGGCACCCATTAAATAATCAAGTAAATATTTGTATTGTTTATGATAAACTGATTCCTTCTGTGGGCATTCGCGGTGCCTTCATAAACATTCCTGTAGTAGGCAGATTTTGTTTGTTAGGGCTTCATACCAGGCTTAAATGTGACAAAGAATGCTGTTTAAATTCCAGATCCGACAAAGAAACCTTACACCCACTGTGTTTTTTGGAACTAAGTGAATATTTAGTAACACTTTAATATAATAGTTGGATCATTATGGTATATTACCGAACTGAGTGCTATGTTAATAACATTAATCACATGGACTCATTCTTGTCCTAGCCTGAATGTTATAAGTACTTCTGTATGATTTCCACTATGATTCAATAGTAATTAGTGATACAATTACTTCAAGCTGGCACCAAATGTTTATATTGGGCCAACATGAGTGTTAGATCTTGACATATAAGTGAGCCTGGTCTCTGAATAAAAGATTGAGGCTCAGGTAAGTTAGCCCAATTTTTCTGTGATGAAATGTGAGAACATATAACTGGAACATATACAAGGTTTATAAGTGTTACGAATACATGAATGTGGTTGACTTTTCATACTGTTCACTAAAGGTCACATTGTCATAGGGAAATATGAAAAGGAATAATCTCTGGACACATTTTCCTATAAAGAATCCCGTGTTTGTGAAAAACCTGAAGTGACTGCAAGAGAATAACATCAAGTCGGGGAATTGCCTTAGGATCGGTTCTCAGAGTTGTCTAAATATAAATTCCTAATAACTGTTAGGTTCTTACGATGTTTCTGTTTCAATGAGTTTAGGAAATCTTGATGTCTCTTACACGCTTGAAATTTGAAAGGAGCTTCTGAATGTGCTTGAATGCCTCTCCTGTCTCACGAAAGGAAGGTTATGATATGCTCTTGGTCCTTCCGCCGAAATCCAAGTGTGGCAGTGAGTGGGGGTGCGTAAGTGGGATTCTTGAGAAATGGGAGCACACTGTGTCTGATGATGTCAGCTAATGGAGATTAGTGGAACTCTTTGGATGACCAGACTTGCAAACAACCTCTAGACATTTCTTGGAAAGTTAGCGGTAAATATCTCATTCACTTTCTGAAAGTGGGAAGAGAAAGCAAATAAATACTTCTATTTATTGCAAGGCAATGTGGCTTATCATTGGTTACTTCTTGACTGTAAAACTTACTTTGTGGAGGAAACAGATCTAGTCATTTGATGCCCCCTGCACCCTGCTTTAGAAAAGACAAAACCAAACCGAAACAAAAGTAAAAAAATCTGAAAGCATTTACTTCTTCTCTAATCCTAAGCGCAGATCTCTGGATCTCTGATCTCTTAATAAATCCATTCATCCATCCATCAAGTCACATGTTAAAGAAACTCATATTTGATTGCCTGCTAGGTCTCAGAAATTGCGCTTAATACTGGAATTGATACAGGAATCTCGAGCCTTTATTTTAGGGCAGCAGAATGAGGTGGTGAGAAACATATATTCAGAAAAAGGAAGATGATCACAGCCAGTATCTGAAATGGGTGAACTTCTGAAAGGCAGGCACTGGGAATGGACCCATGACTACAGTCTCTTCATAATAGGATACAAGGGACAACAATGTGAAGAATATTCTGGATAAATGGTGATAGTGAATTAATATAAGTTTTGCGTAGGACTTTGGCTTGTTCTTCGTAAGGTTTGATTTTGATAGAAAAACCCCGAGAATGTCAGGACTGGGCTAAAGTCCAGTTAGTCTTTTTGTCTTTATTTCCCATATGGGAAACACTTCAGACAATGAATTTGCATTTAAGGAGACTGTTTAGGTTAGGGAAGGAATCAGACCCCATGTTCCTCCTCCTGGGAGCCTCTGCGGCCTTCTTCACTTTCCAGATGCCAGGACAAGCTTTCTCTAGCTGATCATTCAGACTTTACCTGCTCGACAACAGAAAGTGGACATTGTAACATGGTATGCAAATGCTGTTGCATTCTTTGTGTTGGTCCTGAATATAAATGTCTCTGGTCTTCACCTGGATATTTGCCTTTAAAAATTAAACTAGATTTTTCCCTTTGAGTTTTAGATTTGGGTTTTTTTTTTTAAGCTAAAAAGCTAAAATGGAGGCATTCCAACATTGGATTATCAAACTTAGGGTGTTACATACACATCCCATCTATAGAAAAGGATATATAAAGCAGTGTGGCTTGACAGAGAGAGAGAGGTAGAGAGAGAAAGGATAGAGAGAGCGGATCAGTCTCCTCTAGGGGAATGCTCATGAAATTCTTGCTAATGCTGCATTTGAAAGAAAACGAAGTCTTCATTTCAGGTCTTGTTGTCTGTGTTGTTATAAGAACTTTGCAGTTTGACTCTAAGAGGTAAACTGCGGAGCTGTAGGTTCTCACTCAATCTGTGATGTGCTTTATCATCTATGCTGCTTTCCTGATTATTATTTGAATCAGATCATGTCTTTCCCTTTTCCCTGTGAAGCCTTTTGAGATCTGGCTCCTGCTACACCTCTCACCCTGTCCTCCCTGGCTCCTTCCCTGTCCTCTGCTGGCTCCTTCTTCCTTCTTGTCCCTGCCCCTCTGCTGTTGCCACAGTTCCTTCTTGTTCCAGCCACACTAGAGCAAGTGGTCACCTGAATGCCTCATGCAAGCCCTTGCCTCGCTGTCTCCTCTCATCTGTCCGCAACCCCTGCCTTTTCGTAATCCACCAGGAGCTAGTGCAAGGGGCACCTCTGTTCTGAAGTCTGTTCTGTGCCTAAATGAGCATAAACTAATATTTTATGGATTTTGGTGGATGACAAAAGACATGTCTTACATGGCGGCAGACAAGAAAGAAAATGAGAACCAAGCAAAAGGGGTTTCCCCTTATAAAACCATCAGATCTCATGAGACTTATTCACTACTATGAGAACAGTATGGAGGAAATGGCCCCCATGATTCAATTATCTCCCACTGGATCTCTTTCACGACATGTGAGAATTATGGGAGCTACAATTCAAGATGAGATTTGGGTGGGGACACAGCCAAACCATATCAAACAGGCGTGATGACCATCTATCAAGAATGTCAGGGATGTAACAGTTCTTACTGTAGTTGAAGTAAGGTCAGAGTAAATGCTTTGTAGAGCCTTTACCCCAGACTATTTTAGCAATTGAAGCTGCTAGAAGCAAAACGGGCAGGAGAAAGTATAATATGGACAAGTCTAATTCCAACGCATTACTTGAGTGCATTGTTTAAATGTTATGCCACATAAGGGATGACAAAGAGATAGTATAATCTGGCAGGTAAGAGTATGGATTTTGGCATTAGCCAGCTTGGGTTTGGTTCTAGCTGTGCCATTTGTTGGTCATCTGGCCTTAGACAAGTACTCTTTGTGACCTCCCCCAGAAGCTGACCCTAAGTCGGCTTAGTCTTAAGTTGAAGTTATTTATTTAGGTGCAAATTTATTTGGATTTTCCCAGGGAAGCATCTTGGGGAGAGGGGAAGGAAACCAGTGTAATGTGTGTTGAGGAGCATGTTCCTGCTGTGGCACCTGAACACTCGGGCTGGGGACCTCTGGATGATGGTGTAGACCTGTCTCAGCATTGTCCCATACCAGAGAAGAAGCTCCATATTACCCGCCTCCCTTTAGTTGTTATCTGAGGGCTGTTCCCAGGAAGGGGAACATGAGTTCCTTTGCACTTCCATACTTCCTTTATCTCCGGCAAAGTGCCTCTTAGCTTTTAGAAGCAGCTAAGTATGCTAACCCCAGGGTACGGAGGGGAATTGGGTGTGCACTAATAATATCTGCTAAGACAGTCATTAGAACTCTAAATCTCAGTTTTCTCCTCCATCAGATAGGAATAATATAATGTATATTTTATAACTCTTTGTAGAGATTAAGGGAGAGAATGAATGTACAATGTTTAGCTTAGACTGCTTGGCCTGTGGAAAGCCAGCCAGGGTAGCTATTACCGTGATAAAAGAGGATGGTATGAACAAGGAGACTGCGCCTTCCAAAGGACAGAGCCCAGAGACACTGCTCAGGAAATAAATTATTGGAGGGAGTTTGTGTCCATTTAATTTGCTTGGAGAAGTGCCCATAATAGAATCTTATACACTTGGTCACTTAAAAGAATTATGTGTGGCCGACACATTGAAGTCACATTTATTCACTTGGACAGAAGGTTCATCTTGAGTATACAGCCTATAATTTACTTACAGGTGTATATAGTGGGATAACTCAGGTTAATGTCCGTGAACAGAGACCAACAATTAGCAAGTTAATTAGGGTCCTGATTTTAGTAGTGAAGGATAATCATTTATTAGCTTAGGTCAGACCCTGGGCCTTCCCGTGAAGTGACTGTCTATGAAAATATTGACTGAGGGAATCCCTGCAGCTTCCCTTGTGCAATTCACACATGCTTGGTAAACTCATTATCTCTCTCTCTCTCTTTTTTTTTTTTTTTTTTGAGATGGAGTCTTGCTCTGTCACCTAGGCTGGAGTGCAGTAGCACAATCTCAGCTCACTGCAACCTCCACCTCCTGGGTTCAAGCAATTCTGTCTCAGCTTCCTGAGTAGCTGAGCTTACAGGCATGCGCCACCATACCCAGATAATTTTTATATTTTTAGTACAGACAGGGTTTCACCATGTTGGCCAGACTGGTCTCGAACTCCTGACCTCAGGTGATTTGCCTGCCTCAGCCTCCCAAAGTGCTGGGATTACTGGCGTGAGCCACTGCACCCGGCTGTAAACTCATTATCTCTTACAGAGATAGGCATGAGGACTGTAATAAGTTTAGGAGACTTGGCTTCAGCTAGCCTGTTTTATGTTGATGGCAAAGTATAAATGGGATTCTAATGTAACAATAAAGATACCAGATCTTCCTCCCCCTCGCACTTCCGTCTTCTTTTTGTGTCGCTCTGAGAGTCTGTGACTGGTGTGTGCTGGGACTTTGCTCTTTTTCAGCCAATAATCTCAGCTACATTAACATGGTCATTTCAATCAAGGCATTTGTTCAAACAATAACAACAATGAAGTGTACCATGGTACCTCAGGGCTAAAAAGCATTAGAAAGTGGTAAGCTTTTCTTCTTCTTTTTTTTTTTTTTTTTCACAGTGACAGCCATTGACCCACACCTGGGATTTTGTAGAAGGGGCTGGAGATTATAAATCCAATTTACAGAAGGGGAGAGGGCATGGATTGAAGAGGCATCTTGTAATACATGAAGATATGAGTGGCAGCTCCTCTTCCTGGCAATAAAAGGCATAGAGTTTCTTGTGTCTGTTTTGTCTTCTCTCTCCAGCCATTCTTGCCTTCTTTTTTCTTTCTTTTTCCTGGCACTGCTGCCTGCTTAGCTCGGTTTGAAAGTTGCTTAGTGTGTCCCTTGACTAATAAGGTGGATGCTTGGCCATGCCTCATAAGCTATGGAAAGGATGATGGACAAGGCTTTTAAAACCTGCTTGGTTCCTGTTTCCTACTCCATCAGTCATGAATTCTGAGCGGGTTGTTTCTGTTTGTAAAATAGGAGAGAGATAATGTCGTGACAAAGAAAGCTTTGCTAAGTCCCTTCAGCTTTCTGATGGAAGCTGACCCTAGGCTTCGAAAACATTCCCTGGCTTCTCTTGGCTAGGGGCAGATCACCCTAAACAATTTTTTTTTTCCAGTTTGGTTTAAGCTGAATTTGCAAAAAAAAAGGTTGAGTGGTAAAATCCAAGCCAATGGCAAAAGGGTAGTTTTAAATGATACATGTCTCAGTTGTTTTGTCTTAACATTATCTTTGTAAACTCAAGTTTAGTTAATAAAAGAAAATTAAATGGTGGAACTACTCCACAAATCATTTTCCATGGTTTCCAGGTTCCAGCATTCCAGGTGTAAATGGGTGAACATTTGTGAATTGTTAATGTTCATCACGTGCTCTTGTGTGGTAATCAGAATAAGGTCCGCCCCCTACTTCCTAAAAATGTCTGAGTTCTGATCCCTAGATCCTGTGAATGTTACCTTACATGGCAGAAGAGACTTTGCAGATAAGAGTAAGATTACAGATCTTGAGATGGGGAGATTATCTTGGATTATCCCGGTGGGCCCAATGTAATCACATGAGTCCTTAAAATTGGAGCATATTTCCTAGCTGTGGCTAGAGAGAGGGTGGCATGAGAAGGATTTGGTGTCCCATTGCTGATTCTGAGGTGTGGGCGGCTGTGTGTAAGGAACTGAATTCTGCCAACAGCTTGAGCAAGTGAAGGACCAGTCCTCCCTTAGAGCCTCCTGGAAGGGTCAGCCTTGCCTTGATAGGAGGCTGTCAAGAGCTTAGCAGGCTTCTGACCTACAGAACTGTAAGAAAATAAATTTGTATTGGTGTAAGGCCACAAAGTTGGTGATTATTTGTTCCAGGGGCAAGAGCAAACCAATGCATTGTAGTTTCTCTGGTCCAGAGTTTTCTTAATGCTAAAGTGATTTCCGAACCTAGTGTGTGCTCCCTGCAATCAGGAAGGGCTAAATTGTTTCCTATCAAAATCAAAAGCTCTGATGTGTTTCAAAGAATTCCCACCTGTGATACTGGGTTGCTACAATGCGCAAAGGCTTGGATGATGGAGAACCAAGAAGAAATTAATGAATATTAACAGTGCCTCCTTGTGTTCCTGAGTCTGTGTTGGATATTCATTATCTTACTTAACGCTCACAACAATCTGCATGGGAGATATTATATTTTACAAATGGGAAATGGAATAAGAATATTTTCTGTCTCTTATGACCCATTCTTGCATCTTTCTTAGCAAGCCTTAGGAGTTGGGAAATCTGAAGTTTAGTGGCCAAGTTTTCTGCTATAGTAAACAAGAAAATAGAATCCCTTTCCAGTCTCGCCTTAATGTTTCTTCAGTTGATAAAACATTGATGAAGATGGAGAACATTGTCTCTGTCTTTTTTCCCCCCCAAAACCCACAGAGGGAGGGCGGGGGACCCAGACGAAATGGCTCATCTCTCGATCTCCACTTCAGTTCCCTTCTACGCTCGGCTTCCCTGATTACTAATCAGCAATGCTTTGTGGCTTGCAGAATAAGCACCTAGTTTGTTAGTAAAGGAATCAGGTTGGTATTTAAGACGAAAGAGGATTTGGGAAAAAAAAAAAGATTGATTATTTAAAAGGGTCACTTGGGACTAGCTTTGCAAATTCTACTGCATTAAGCCAGATTTTGGTTCGATTGCTGGCAATGCCGGTCAGATTAGATGGATGCAACATGCCCCTGAAATCCCAGGATCCTCCGCCTGCCATTCAGTAGTTGCACATGTCACCCAGAGAGAACGTTGGCGGCGATCAGCTAACGAACTCCAGGCCCCTCCTGTGCCATGGGAGACAGATGGGCTTCTTTGAATTCAGCTGTAATACTTACTGGCAGGGAACTCCAGACAAGATTTGTTTAATAGGCGGTTTTAAAGCACTCCCTCCACAGCATTAAGTTCCATGGAAGCAGGGAAGAAGGGTATAAAATACTACCTGCTTCTAGGGTGCATCTAGTCTAGCGAGAGAGGAGGCTGATTACAAACACGAGCAGGTTTTTGGTAAACAACAGTTCTGTGCTCCACAGGAGAGGTGGAGACTCAAAGACCGCCTGGGCACATGCCCACTTTCGGGCAGGCAGTGGGACGTTTGGGGTTATAGGTTTGCTCATGGGTTGGTTTGGAGAATGCCTACAGCAGCCCTAGCTTCCTTTCCAGCTTTTGAACTGAGTCGTCAGATCTTGGCCAGGCTTTTGTGGCTGGACCCCAATTCTAAGGTCCCTGTGGCTGGTTGGACCCCCTCCCTGAGATATGGGGATGAAGTGGGCACCACTCTCTGGGCACCCTTACCTATGGGATGTTGAATGACACCTAGCCCATTAGTTCTTCCTAATGACCTCTCTGGAGCTGGATTGTGCTTCTAGAGCCTTCTCTTCTGGCAGCTAGAGCTCTGCCCACTTGTGTTGGCTGTTCCTTTCCTAGCTGCACTCTCACCTGGCTTCTGGCAGGGGCCGGCGCCTTGCATCTCTGTGCTTTCTGTTGGAGTGATGTCTTTGAGCTGTGTGCCCCGGCTTGTACCCTGTTCCTCAGACTCAAAGCCCTTGGCCCCTCCCCATCTCTGTATTTGGGTCAGTTTCCATTCTCCTCCTATCCATCCGATCCCAGGCTTCTCCTGGCCTCGCGCCTCCCACTCCCAGGTGACTCTGTATAGTTCAAGTCCCAGCATGCCTTGTTTTGGAGTGGGAATAGCAACAGAATGAACCCCAAATCAGTCCCCCGGCACCTCCTTGATGTAGGCCCATCAGGTTTTAAACTCCCCTTTGAGGCTTTCACGGTGACCCTAGAACCCAAAGAACATAGTACCCAGCTCTGCAAATTTCACAGAAACTGCCACACAGGATAGCATTAAAATTCTTACTGAAATAAAAAAAGAAAACCCTTTCTCTTCTTTGTTGACTACAGGAGGCCTTTTAAAAGAAGACCATATTTAAAAAAAAAAAAAAAAAAAAAAAAACAAACCCTGTGATTTTTAGGTTAGAAAATAGTGTCAGAGTACACTATGCCCCAAATCAAGATGCTATCTGTTTCTCTACCATGATGTATTTTTTTTTCTTAGCTCAACTCTTAAAGTAATTTTAAATATTTAAGACTAAACACCTCTTACATTAGTGTCTTTTTGGAGAGGGCTTGGGTTATATTTGGCCTGATTTTTGTGAACTTTTTTTGGTAGATGGAATCCTTTAATGTGTATTGTGATTTTTTTTTTTTTTTTTAATAAGCACCCTGCTTTAAGCAGAACATCTGTAGTCAACATATCTCTTTAAACACTGCTTTCAACAAATCACTCTTCTGCTCAGAAATTTTGAGTTGTTTTTTAATCGCATTTTCCCTCTAATCTAAATTTTAGCATCTGACTTTCCTTTTCCTTTTTTTTTTTTTTTTTTTTTTAAAAGACAGGATCTCATTCCGTTTTCCAGACTGGAGCAGTGGTGCAGTCACAGCTCACTGCAGCCTCGACCTCTCAGGCTCAAGTGATCCTCTCACTTCAATAAACTAAGTAGGTAGCTATGACTACAGGCATGCGTCAGCCTGCGTCACCCAGGCTGGAGTGCAGTGGTGTGATCTCAGTTCCCTGTAACCTCTGCCTCCTTGGCTCAAGCCATTCTCTCACCTCAGCCTCATGAGTAGCTGGGACTACAGGCACCAACTACCACTCCCGGCTCATTCTTGTGTTTTTCATAGAGACAGTTTTCACCATGTTGCCCAGGCTGATCTTGGACTCCTGGGTTCAAAGTGATCCACCCCCAGCTAATTAAAAAAAAAAAAAAATTTTGTTTTATTTTATTTTATTTTTTTTTTAAGAGATCAGGTCTCAGTATGTTATCCAGGCTGGTCTCTAACTCTTGACCTCAAGTAATCGTCCTGTCCCCACCTCCCAAAGTGCTGGGCTTACAAGCATGAGCCACACTGCCCAACCATCAAGTCTGACTTTCTAGGCCTTCTTGCGTTCCATTCTACCCCACCTGCCCTTTCCTCCTCCCGTAGGCTTTTATAATTGTCCCCTCTCCATGTTCTGCTGGTAGCGAATGAGAGTCCATGTTATAGTTAGTGATAAAGCCCTTCAAGCCACAGTTTCTAGGTTCGCGTCATCTATTAGCTGTGTGTCTTTGGCAAATTGCACAGTTTGTTTCGTTTTCATCTTCTGGAGTTGATATGACTGCTAAATACATTCTTTCATGTGAAACGCTTTCTGTCACACAGTTTTATGTGTTTAATAGGCATAAGCTATCATACCACTCCGTCATGAGGGGACTCGTGATTTGGATAAGGGAAATATTTATGTCTTGCTCTTCCTTTTTCTCCTGTATCCCAAGTGTAATAAACCTGCACTACTTTTAACCTGAAATCTGCATACCATTTGGAACATCAAAAAAATTTTTTTTCAGATGCTATTTGTATAAGTGTACCCAGCCACAGGGCAGCTTTGACGGTTCTGAATGTACCAACTAAAGTATTTCCCAGAGACGGTGGCTCATGCCTGTAATCCCAGCATTTGGGAGGCCGAGGGGGGCATATCACCTGAGCTCCAGATCAACTGCAAGAACAAACCAGCAATCCTGAGAAGACCCACAGACCCTCTGAAGGAAGTGGGCTGCTCCTGGGAGACACCTAAGTACTGTGAGTGCCCCAACGGCAGAAGTGGGAAATGAGACCCTCCTTTCCCGAACACATCCCCCAACTGGAGAAGCTGAAGGTCTGTTTGCTGGAGAAGTTTCTGACCTGACCTGGAGCTGAGTCAAGTTAGAGAGCCGAGTGAAATACAGGGGTAGAGGAAGCAGCAGAAAGGCCCTGGAGCTCGCTGGGTCCCCAAGCAGCCCAGTCCTGCTGGGCACCACAGGGATCCATCGGGAGGGTGGCCAGAGGAGCAAGGCTAAAACTCCACAGGGAGAAGGTCTCTAGCTTAATTTTGTAACAATTTGAATGGGGTAAGAAACCTCCTTGCCAGACCTCAAGGGAGGATGTGAATTGGGCGTGCAGACTCCACAGGCTGGGGAAGAACTAAAGCCCTTTTCTCCCTCAGCGAGGGGAGCAGATAGCCTTGGGTAAGCTTTCATGTCCCTCTTGCTCTGCCTGGAAACAGACTCTGGGCTGTTAGTGGGGCCATGGTGGGAGTGAGACTGGCCCTTCAGTTTGTGTGGGAGCTGGTGAGGCCTCTGATTGCCGCCTTTCCCCATTTCCCTGACAACCTGCATGACTCAGCAGAGGCAGCCATAATCCTCCTAGGTATACAACTCCAGTGACCTGGGAATTTCACCCCTGTCCCCCACAGCAGCTGCAGCAACACCTGCCCAAAAAGAATCTGAGCTCAGACATGCCTAGCTTTGTCCCCACCTGGTGGTCCTTCCCTATCCACCCTGGCAGCAGAACACAAAGGGCATATAATCTTGGGAGTTCTAGGTCCCTTGCACACTGCTGGTCACTCTCCATACTACTACAGCTGATGCTTTCTGGAAAGTGCCACCTCCTGGCCAGAGGCCAACTATCACAAAAATACAGCATTAAACAACCAAAGCTAAGGACAGTCACGGAGCCCATTGCACCCTCTACCACCTCCATCAGAACAGGCGCTGGTATCCATGGCTGAGGGACCCATAGATGGACCACATCACAGGACTCTGTGCAAACAACCACCAGTATTAACCCAGATCTGGGTAGACTTGCTAGATGGCTAGACCCAGAAGAGAGACAACAATCAACTGCAGCTGGCTCACAGGAAGCCAGATCCATAGGAAAAGAGGGAGAGCACTACATCAAAGGAACACCTCGTGGGACAAAAGAATCTGAACAACAGCCTTCAGCCCAAGGCCTTCCCTCTGACAGAGCCTACCCAAATGAGAAAGAACCAGAAAACCATCCCTGGTAATATAATGAAACAGGTTCTTCAACACCCCCCAAAAATCACACCAGCAATAGATCCAAACCAAGAAGAAATCCCTGATTTACCTGAAAAAGAATTCAGGAGGTTAGTTATTTAGCTAATCAGGGAAGGATCGGAGAAAGGTGAAGTCCAATGCAAGGAAATTGAAAAAATGATATAAAAAGTGAAGGGAGAAATACTCATGAAAATAGATAGCTTAAAGAAAAAAACAACAAAAAATTCAGGAAACTTTGGCCACACTTTTAGAAATGCAAAATGCTCTGGAAAGTTTCAGCAATAGAATTGAACAAGTAGAATAAAGAAATTCAGAGCTTGAAGACAAGGTATTTGAATTAAACCAATACAACAAAGACAAAGAAAAAAGAATAAGAAAATATAAACAAAGCCTTCAAGAAGTCTGGGGTTATTTAAATGACTAAACCTAAGAAAAATCTGTGTACTCGAGGAAAAAGAGAATTCTAAACACCTGGAAAAATATACGTAGGGGAATAATCAAGGATAACTTCCCTGGTCTTGTGAGAGACTTAGACATCCAAATACAAGAAGCACAAAGAACACCTGGGAAATTCATTGCCAAAAGATCGTCACCTAGGCACATTGTCATCAGGTTAACCACAGTTAAGAAGAAGGAAATAATCTTAAGAGCTGTGAGACAGAAGTACCTGGTAGCCTAAAAAGGAAAATTTATCAGATTAACAACATATTTCTCAGCAGAAACCTTAGAAGCTGGAAGGAATTGGGGACCTATCTTCAGCCTCTGTAAACAAGACAATTATCAGGCAAGAATTTTGTATCGAGTGAAGCTAAGCATCATATATGAAGGAAAGATACAGTTGTTTTCAGACGAACAAATGCTGAGAAAATTTGCTGTTACCAAACCACCATAAGAACTGCTAAAAGGAGCTAAGGAGCTATAAACCTTGAAACAAATCCTGGAAACACATCAAAACAGAACCTCTTTAAAGCATAAATCACACAGGACCTATAGAACAAAAATACAGGTTAAAAACAAAAACAGAAAACAACAACAAAAAAACCTAAAGCACACAGGCAACAAAGAGCACGATGAAAGCAATGCTACCTCACATTTCAATACTCACATTGATTGTAAATGGCCTAAATGCTCCACTTTTAAGTGGATATCTTTTAAGACACAGAACTGCAGAATGGATAAGAACTCACCAACCAACCATCTGCTGCCTTCAGGAGACTCATCTAACACATAAAGACTCACATACGCCCAAAGTAAAGGTGTGGAAAAAGGCATTTCAGGCAAATGGACAACAAAAGTGAACAGGGGTAGCTATAAACTTTAAAGCAACAGTGGTTAAAAGACATAAAGAGGGACAGTATATAATGGTAAAAGCCCTTGTCCAAAACATACACCTAACACTGGAGCTCCCAAATTTATAAAGCAATTACTAATAGACCCAATAAATGACATAGAAACACAATAATAGTGGGGGACTTCAAAACTCTATTGACAGCATGAGACAGATAATCAAGACAAAGTCAACAAAGAAACAATGGATTTAAACTATATCTTAGAACAAATGGCCTTAACAGATATATATAGCACATTTCATCCAGCAACTGCAGAATATACATGCTATTCAACAGCTCATTGTACTGTCTCCAAGACAGACCATATGATAGGCCATAAAACAAGGCTTAGTAAAATTAAGAAAATTGAAATTATATCAAGCACTCTCTCAGACCACAGTGGAATAAAATTGGAAATCAACTCCAAAGGGAACCTTTAAAACCATGCAAATACATGGAAATTAAATAACCTACTTATGAATGAGCATTGGGTCAAAAGGAAAATCAAGATGGAAATTAAACAACTCTTTGAACTGAATGACAATAATGATAGAACCTGTCAAAACCTCTGGGATATAGCAAAGGCAGTGCTAAGAGGAAAGTTCATAGCCCTAAAGGGCTACATCAAAAAGTCTGAAAGAGCACAAACATACAATCTAAGGTCACACCTCAAGGAACTAGAGAAACAAGGACAAGCCAAGCTGAAACCCAGCCAAAGAAAATAAGAAAGGAAATAACCAAGAGAACTAAATGAAATTGAAACAAACAAAAAATACCCAGAATATATGAAACAAAAAACTGGTTCTTTGAAAATATCAATAAAATTGATAGACCATTAGCAAGATTAACCAAGAAAGAAAGAGGGAAAATTCAAATAACCTCACTGGGAAATGAAACTGGAGATATTACAACTGACGCCACTGATGTACAAAAGGTCAAGGGTACTATGAGCACCTTTATGCACATAAACTAGAAAACATAGAATAGATAAACTCCTGGAAAAATACAACCCTTCTAGCTCAAATCAGAAAGAATGAGATACCCTGAACAGACCAAAAACAAGCAGTGAGATTGAAATGGTAATTAAAAAATTATCAACAAAAAATGCCCAGGACCAAAAGGAATCACAGTAGAATTCCACCATACATTCAAACAAGAATTGGTGCCAATCCTTTTGACACTATTCCACAAGATAGAGAAAGAAGGAAACATCCTTAACTCATTCTGTGAAGCCAGCATCGTCCAAATACCAAAGCCAGGAAAGGACACAATCAAAAAGGAAAATTATAGACTGATAAGCCTTGATGAAGATAGATGCTAAAATCATTAATAAAATACTAGCTAACCAAATCCAACAACATATCAAAAAGATAATCCACGATGATCAAGTGGGTTTCATACCAGGGATGCAGGGAAGGTTTAACATACCCAAGTCAATAAATGTGATACACCACGTGAACAGAATTAAAGACAGAAATCACATGATCATCTCAGTAGATGCAGAAAAACCATTCAACAAAATTCAGCATCACTTTATAATTAAAACTCAGCTAAATCAGTGTACAAGGCACATACCTTAATGTAATAAAAGCTATCTATGACAAATCCACAGCCAACATAATACTGAATGGGGAAAAGTTGAAAGCATTCTCTCTGAAAACTGAAGCAAGACAAGGATGCCCACTCTCACCACTCCTCTTCAACATAGTACTGGAAGCCCTAGCCAGAGCAATCAGATAAGAGAAAGAAATGAAGGGCATCCAAGTAAGTAAAGAGGAAGTAAACCTGTCACTGTTTGCTGATGATATGAACATTTACCTTGAAAACCCTAAGTACTCCCCTAGAAAGCTCCTAGAATTGATAAAAGAATTCAGCAAAGTTTCCGGATTCAAGATTAATATGCACAAATCAGTAGCTCTTCTATACACTGACATAAATATGTGTGTGTGTGTGTGTGTGTGTGTGTTTGTAAGTATTATATATATATTTACATAATACTTAGGAATATACCTAACAAAGGAGTTGAAAGACCTCTACAAGGAAAACTACAAAACACTGCTGAAAGAAATCGTAGATGATATAAACAAATGGAAAAACATTCAATGCTCAAGGATGTTTAGAATCAATATTGTGAAAATGACCATACTGCCAAAAGCAATCTACAAGTTCAATGCAATCTACATTAGAATACCACCATAATTCTTCACAGAATTAGAAAAAACAATTCAAAAGTTCATATGGAACGAAAAGAGAGCCCACATAGCCAAAGCAAGACTAAG
Source organism: Cebus imitator (assembly GCF_001604975.1). Lineage (NCBI taxonomy): Eukaryota > Metazoa > Chordata > Mammalia > Primates > Cebidae > Cebus > Cebus imitator. The sequence continues at coordinate 266,211 of NW_016107932.1, read as the reverse complement.
CGAAAAGAACAAATCTGTAGGCATCACACTACCTGATTTCAAACTATACTATAAGACCATAGTCACCAAAATAGCACGGTACTGGCATAAAAAATAGGCACATAGACAAATGGAACATATTAGAGAATCCATAAATAAACTGAAATACTTAAAGCCAACTGATCTTCAACAAAGCAAACAAAAACATAAAGTGGGGGAAAGGACATCCTTTTCAACAAATGGTGCTGGGTTAATTGGCTAGTCACATGTAGGAGAATGAAACTGGATCCTCATCTCTCACCTTATACAAGAATCAACTCAAGATGGATTAAGGACTTAAACCTAAGACCTGAAACTATAAAAGTTCTTGAAAATAACATTGGGAAAACCCTTCGAGACATTGGCTTAGGCAACAATTTCATGACCAAGAATCCAAAAGCAAATGCAATACAAACAAAGATAAATAGTTGGGACCTAATTAAACTAAAGAGCTTTTGCACAGCAAAAGAAACAGCAGAGTAAACAGACAACCCACAGAGTGGGAGCAAATCTTCACAATCTGTACATCTGACAAAGGACTAATATTCAGAATTTACCACAAACTCAAACAAATCAGTAAGAAAAAAATCAAACAATCCCATCGAAAAGGGCTAAGGACATGAATAGACAATTCTCAAAAGAAGATACACAAATGGCCAACGAATATATGAAAAAATACTCAACATCACTAATCATTAGGGAAATGCATATCAAAACCACAATGTGATACCACCTTAAGCCCCCAAGAAGGCCATAATCAAAAAATCAAAAAACAGTAGATGCTGGAGTAGATGTGGTTAACAGGGAATACTTCCACACTGCTGGTGGGAATGTAAACTAGTACAGCCACTGTGGAAAACAGTGTGGATATTCCTTAAAGAACTAAAAGTAGAACTACCATTTGATCCAGCAATCCTACTACAGGGTATCTACCCAGAGGAAAATAAATCATTATTCGAAAAACATACTTGCACATGTATGTTTATAGCAGCACAGTTCACAATTGCAAAATTGTAGAACCAACACGAATGCCCATCCATTAATGAGTGGCTAAAGAAACTGTGGTGTATATATATAATGGAATACTATACAACCATAAAAAAGAATGAATTAACATCATTCACAGTGATTCACTGGATGAGATTGGAGACTATTATTCTAAGTGATGTAACTCAGAAATGGAAAACCAAACATTGTATGTTCTCAGTGGTATGTGGGAGCTAAACTATGAGGATGCAAAGGCATAAGAATGATACAATGGACTCTGGGGACTTGGGGGGAAGAGTGTGAGGTAGGTGAGGGATAAAAGATCACAAATATGGTGCAGTGTACACTGCTTGGGTGATAGGGCACCAAAATCTCACAAATCACCTCTAAAGAATGTATGTAATCAAATACCCCAATAACTTATGGAAAAAAAAAAAAAGCATTTCCCAAAAGGAAGACACATACCACATCACATCTCCTCTCTCAGCCCTAACCATTTGCATATGCATACAAGGTATTACCTTTAATACAGAAAGTCAAATAAGTTTTAGGTTTAGATCACTACCATAGTCCATTCTTGCTGCTATAACAAAATATCACAGACTGTACAATTTATAAACAATATAAATTTCTTTCTGATAGTTCTGGAGCCTGAGAATCCTAGGATCAAGGTGCTGGCAGGTTCGTTATCTAGTAAAGGATTGCTCTGTTCCTCAAAATGATGCCTTGTTGCTGTGTCCTGTGGGTGGGACAAACGCTGTGTCTTGTGGCCAAAGAGATGAAATGGAAGAAGGAAACTCGCTCCGACTCAAGCCCTTAATAAGTCACTAATCTCATCCATGGGCAGGACCCTTATGGGCCCAATCACCTCCTAAAGGCACCACCTTTTAGTACTGTTACATTAGAGATGAAGTTTCCTCATGAGTTTTAGAGGGGACACAGACATTCAAACCATAACAATTACTTTTCCTGAATTGATTGCCATGTTATTAACATTAACTTGGGAAGTATGGGCACAGGGCAATTCATTTATGATTAAGGGTTTGATTTGAACCAGGGCACTTGAGAAGCCCTGGTTCAAAGTGTTTCAGTGGTGGTTTTTGCTATTTTGAAATGTTCTCTTCTGGTTCCTTGGCCCCCTCGCTCCAGATGAATCCCACAAGCCGACTGACCTTCAGAGCTTTATTTGAAACTCATTAAGAACATCATAATATGAGGATGGCACAGTGGATCAGATTTCTAGTGTCTCTTGCCCAGTTTTTGGTCACCAATATTGGAGGAAGTATTGTCTTCTGGGAAAACATGTCAGAGATTGACCATAAAGTTATCTTCAGGAAGTCAGGAGCTTACCTGATCAGCTAGTAGAGCAAGATATCCCAGTGACTCAAACTGGGTTGGGTGCTTATGATAGAACCCAATGGGGAAGTCATTTAAGGCTCAAGGTCAGAGTCTGTTCAATTTTTCAGTTGTCCTGAAACTTAGCTTAATTAGAAGAAAGTAGTTTTGTTTTTACTCACTTTGCCTATTCACTCTGAAGAATAATTCCTTCAATTTTACCATGGCCTAATGAAGGAAATAGATTTTACATAATGATTTTTAGTCTTGGTGCTGTAATAATATGAAAGACTTCCTTATATCTCATGTGATATCCATGACATATATTTCTCTCTGAAAGGAAAGTCAATGGGGCTCTTATTTTTATATTTTAGTTGTTGGAGGGTGGATAGTGTAATAGATAAAGGGACACATTCTAAGGATAATAGATTTGGTAAGTGTCAGCAACATGATCTTGGGCAAGTTCCTTGACCTCTATTAGCCTCAGTTTTCTCATTTGTAATTGGAGACAAAAAGAATGAAAATTACACACCAACACACACACACTCACCCACACATGTACATATGCCTCTTGCAGGTTTTTTTTTTTTGAAATTTGAATTAGCCAATGCATGCAAAGTACTTTGGACACTACTTGGCACATGCTAAGCTCTCAATAACGGGAAATTCGGTCAATAAGTATTTATCAAGTGCCTGTTTATTCCTGGCATATAAAAGAAACAGGGGCCACAAAAATCAGTAAGAAGTGGCCCCTGCCTTTGAAAAATCTTACAATAAAGATACAAGGTGTGGGAAGTCTTTGAGTTTCAGCAATAAAAGAGGAAACAATTTGGGCATGGATTTGTTGGGTCCTGTGGTGAAATGATGGAGGAATCTTCAAAACGGCAGCAAGAGCCCCATGATCTGGCTCCGGGCTGCATGAGCAGACTCTTCTGAGGCTGCTCCCCTACTTGTTCACTGAACTCCAGCTACATTGGCCACATTTATGCACTCAAGAACCACTTAATAGATATTTAGTGAGCACCTTCTGTGAGTGAGACGCTGATTCCATGTGCTGTTGTGAGCAAAACAGATTGGGACCCTGCTTTCATGAAATGTGTGTGTTGCGTGTCTCCAATGTGCTAAGCTCTTTCTCACCTCAGGGCCTTGAATTCTGTATCTCCTCTGCCTAGATTGTTCTTTCTTGGATGCCTTCTTCACAGTAACTTCCATTTATCCTTCATGTCTTAAATTTTGCTTCCTTAGACAAGCCTTATTGACCTCTTATCCCAAACCGAATCCAGCATGAATTCTGCCATTGTCTTTTCTCAAAGTATCCTTAACTTTCACTCAAAACATTTTGCACAGTTTGTTCATATCGTTGTCTACTGCCTCATCCACTAGACTGCAGACTCCATGAGTCACAGACTGTCTTGATTTTGTTTATTGTTTTACCCACCACATCTAGGACTTAGCTGACTTCCAATAGGTTCTTAAAATATATGTGCCAATTTAGTAAAAGAATCAACTTAGTATTGAAATATATTTTCATTTTACAAGCACTGACAGAAAATTTGTGCAGATTTTTAGTGGTGATAATGCATTCAGATCAGTTGGTTTATTTTGGTTCTGCTATCTCATTATATGTATATGTGTATATATATAAAATTATATATATATAATTTTTTAATTGCTGAAGTATGATCCTGGGGAGCTATTCTTTATATTTGAAAAGCTTCCAAATAGTTTTCTTTTCCTTCCCATAGGATTAGCTTTCAGAGTTACATTTTCTTGAGATTTTTGTCATGTTCTTTAATCTTTGTAATAACATGGGTTACGCAGAATGAAATTTCTTGGGTGTTTCAGAAGCTCCTATGATGGAAAATGTAAATCTGGTTCCTTGATTGCCTGTGCCATCAATGTAACCCAAAATCTTTGGAGATAACTTTCAGAAGAAAACAAAGAAATGGATAATTTACTAAGCAACTTTTCCCCATTTGCTTGCCAGTGGGAGAGGTGGGGAGACGGGACAGGGAGTCTGGTGGTCAGCAGGGTTTGAATGTATACAGCAGATCATAGCTTGGAGCATTGTTCAAACAGAACTCTCTTCTTTTTGGCTACGTTGACCAAGCCAGCCCACTGTGTTCCCATCTTTTTGAAAAGTGTTAGTTTCCAGTTTCAATACAGCTATGAAAAAAATATGCCATCACGGCAAATGATACCATTAGACGTGGACGGAAACCCCATAAAACTGTATGGTTGATATTAATTTAGTCACCTACGGCTTAATAGTCATTTTATGGACATTACAAAAAAAGTTTTGTAGCCATAATGTTTTATCTATCTTTATGGTCTCTTATGCTGTGTTTAATCAGTGTAATTATGGGAGAAGATAATTAAATAGAGTACTATACATTTCTTAAGATTTTAATGCTGTTATTACTAATTTAACCACAAAAAGGATGTATAAAAATCTAAGCCATTGCAAATCTTAAAGAGAAATAGCCAGTCAGAATTTTCAATAAGCAGTTTAGTGAAGTTGTGCCTTCTTTTTGTGTCAGTTTATTTATGCCATTTAATATATTTCTTATTTATAACTGGGAAAGAAAATCAAGTAGAGATGAATACTTGTAATATTCTTTGAATAAAGTGCTATCTCTCTATAGTTCACAATGGTTGCATTAGAAATAGTCCAGTACCCCTAAAGGCAATTCATGACTACATTTTAAAACTGAGATCATACATGCGATATTTTTATTTTATATGTGTTCTCAATACACATTAGTCATGTTATTTTTTTCCTGCCTTTAAATAAAAAGAAAGTTCTATTTTTTTTTTTTTTTTTAAAAACCTAAAACAGGGCTTGCCAAAAAATTGAAAACTGTATTCTAAACCGTCTTGCTTCAGAGAAGGCAATGTTGAGCGCCATTGACTGTGATGAAAGCACACATTTTACAGCTGGTCTGACTGTAATTGGCGGGTGCTCTGTAGCATGCATGGATCCACATGGTGGAACAGGCATTAATTGAGCACAGGTAACAACTAGGATTTTGATTAGAGAAAGCAGGATGGAGGATGTGCTGGGTTAAGGGATCAGTGTGCAAAGGTATAAAGGCTTAAAATCTCTGGGAAAAAGGTGACGAATTCCTGACTTATCTTCTCTGCCCTAGGCATGTAGGTCTATGCAATGGGAAATAAGATAAAGAAAAAAATATCAGGCTAGAATGTGGAAGGCTTAAAACATCATGCAAAGAGTACTGAACTGAATACAATGGAATATTATTCAGCCTTAAACAGGAATGAAATTCTGGTGTGTGTGTGTGTGTGTGTGTGTGTGTGTGTGTGTGTGTGTGTGTGTTTGTGTATACATGGATGAACCTTGAAGACAGTGTGCTAAGGGAAATAGGCCAGACACATAGAGAACAAATATACGATTCCACTTACATGTGGGACCTAGTCAAATTCATGGAGACAGAAAGTAGAATGGAGGTTACCAGGGGGTAAGGTGAGGGAGGAATGGGGATTTATTTTTTTAATGGGTACAGGATAGCAGTGATGGTTGCAAAGCAATATGAATGGACTTAATGCCACTGAACTATACACTTAAAAGTGGTTAAAATGGCCAATTTTATGTCGTGCATACTTTACCACAATAATAAAGATTTTAAGAAATGTACTGAATTAGGCTGGGTGCCATGGCTCATGCCTGTAATACCAGCACTTTGGGAGATCGAGGAGGATGGATTACCTGAGGCTGGGAGTTCGAGACCAGCCTGACCAACATGGAGAAACCCCGTCTCTACTAATAATACAAAAATTAGCTGGGCATGGTGGCGCATACCTGTAATCCCAGCTACCCAGGAGGCTGAGGCACAAGAATTGCTTGAAGCTGGTTGGCGGAGGTTGTGGTGAGCCGAGATTGTGCCACTGCACTCCAGCCTGGGCAACAAGAGCGAAACTCCGTCTCAAAAAAATAAAATATACAAAACTGATTGTAAATAATGAGACACTGAAGGCTCTTGTGGAAGGGAGGCTAACAACCCAGTGGGGCCTTTGGAATTAATCCATTTTTTTTTCAAGCTTTGTGCTTTTGTTGGCAAGCTGTGTTTGAGACCATCTTTTTTGCTATCCCATAGCAAGATGAGTCTTCAGTCCCTATAATTTCATGATGAAACAGGATTGATAGATGAAAGTTTCTAATGGAGAATGCATAGTTGAAGTTGGAATTTGGGCAGCAAGAAAGGACTTGAAACAGGTTGGTATCCCATATTTGAAAGACTTCTTGGCAACCTCAAATGAATTTTGATTTGTTTGTGTGCTTCTAGGAAACTTGAGTTGGATGAAGCATGGAGGCTTAATGTTGAAAGTTATCAGCCTGAATGGAATTAATGAAAAATGTGAGAATAGATTCTTAGGTTTTAGAGTAGTTTTGTGCACTGAATTGATGTTGTGTTCTTTTTCATTCTGCAGCAAATATATTCTCATTGTGTGCTCTGAGGAAATGATTAAAAAACATCATTAAAATACTTATTTTCCTTTCTTCTTCATTGGAAGAGGCCACAAGTGTCTGCTTTTTCAATTTGAACCAAACCTTTGCTTTTGTATTCTAATAGCAACTCTAAATGTGCTCGGTGTGGTTCAGTGGCTCGCAGGATTTGACACCCTGAGAATTACACAAGGGCTTACAAATCATCATTTCTGATCTCGTTGCTTTAGAGACAAAGAAGGCAGGGCCCAGAGAATCATCATGGATCTTTTATAGTTCCATCAGTTTCCTGGCAGCTAAAACAAATTTTATAGCCAAATGGCAAGGCTAGGCAGGGCGAAGTGCTGAGGGTCACCATGCTCAAGAGAAAAGGGGAGTCCAGATTGGATGACAAGGAGCAGAAGGTAGGAAAGCCACCCTTCAGAGCAAAGCAAGGGAGGCTGCTGGGAGGAGGCGGGCTTGAGAGGGGTCAAGCCTCTTTTTGTCATAATGGATAGAACAAGGGAGTCGGAGCGAGAGATTGGGGAAACCTTATTTGGGCTGATGGAGCCCTTTTGGTAGACCCTTGATGAGCTTGTTGTGGACCTTTGAATTTAGTTAACATTTGACTTTGCCCTTTCTTAGCTGTGTGATGTTGGACAAGTTATTTACTTCTCTCAACCTCAGTTTTTTTTTTTTTTTTCATTTTTGAAATAGCTATTTTGAAAAATGACTCTTTTTTTTTTTTCCTTTTTCACCGAAATGATGAAACAATCTTCAGAATATAGAAATTG
>NW_016107932.1:222826-258617 GCF_001604975.1 Cebus imitator | reverse complement strand
TTTTTTCATTTGTGAAAGAGCAATAAGAGCTCTTTAGTGAAGCAATGCTTGTAAATACAGAGGAAAGAGTCACTGTTATGATGTCACCAAGGGACTGGCCAGGCGTCATCTCCCCGCGCTCAGTAGCAGCTCCTCTAGGAGGACCTGGAGCACTCCACGCCTGCCTCCATGAGCTCTGGTCTCCCGGTATGTGGCTTAATTTCATGTCTGTCTGCCTCATCACACCATTGTTCACGCACGTTATGGATAATGTTCTATGCATCTTTATATCCTCAGCACTGGCACAGGGCCTGGCAAATAACTATTCCATACTGTTCATGAGTGGTTGAATGAATAAGAGGCTGGCTTTATTTGGCTTGTCTTACAAAATGGTTAGACAAAACCTAGAGGGATAAGCTGGTGACCCTCCTTAGGAGGCATGTGGTGGGGGTGGTGAGAGTCAGAGGAAAGATGGACTCCAATTTTTTGCCCGTTTCACAAAGGACAAATCAGGAGGTGGTTATTTGCTTTATAACATTTCTTTATCCAATTTATAAAAAAGATTCTTAGCTTGGTAAGAGATTTGAAGAGAGCTCGAACTTTTTGGAATGCAATTTACAGAAACTTAAAAGCATTCATAACCTTTCATTCAACAATTTTACTTTTGGAATTATTTCCTAAGGAAGCCATTGAAAATTGCAGGAAGTCAGTATTATTTTTAAATTAACTTTTATTTTTTAGAGATGAGGTCGTGCTATGTTGCCCAGGGTGGCCTCCAACTCTTGTCCTCAAGCAGTCCTCCTGCCTTAGCCTCCCAAGTAGCTGGGATTACAGATGCAAGCCACTCTGTCTGCCTCATGGTAGCATTATTTATAATAACAAAAAACTGAAAAAAAAAAGCCAACTATCTACCAAAAGGAATATGACTCAGTGTATTTTGGTATGCTCACATAAGATATAGCCATAAGGATGTTGATGAGAATTAGTAACATGAACAGTGCATGTACGTATGTAAAATTAGTGATTTATAAAAACGTGTGATGTTTGTTAAAATACAGGGATAAAACACATACACATTTCATAGTAATTGCTTTCATATTAAAATAAGATTGGGTGATTGCTCGCTTTATATTTTTCTGTATTTTCAATAAATATTTATTACTTTTACAATAAGAAACAGCCATGAAAAAAAATCCAGTTCCATAATCCATTTAAAATTAGATGCTGGGTGTAATTTTCAGTGTGCATTTTAGGAGGAAATATCCCAGCTCGAGATGTGCCTTCACCATCTCCATCTCTTCCCAGCAGGAGAAGGGACCAATAGATCATTGTATCCTAAGTGACAGTGTGACACAAAGCACTTGCCAACAGGGAGGTGAAAACTCTACTACTCTGCTATTTCCTCTTGGAACCAGACACAAAATACCAGAGAGGAGGTCCTCAGGAGATAAAGGGGAAGGGAAGGAAGAGAGGGACAGAAAGATAGAAAGATAGAAAGGATACAGAAAACAAAAAATTAAAAGAGGCGCGAGACGTAAAAACAGGAAAAAACAAGCGAAGTGATAGAAGAGAAAGACAACTGGTGTTCAGGGGGAAATGCAAAGAAAGCCCTCAGCCCTTTCCATTGCTCTAAGCCTTTATTATTTTCTGAATAATAAATGAGGAGGTGCTTTATTTTGATTTATTTATTTATTTACTTATTTTTATTTAGAAATTGTAGCACTAGGCAATAAATAAATGGGCATATCCGCCTGACTTCTGTCTCTAGGAAGCATTTGTAATTCAAATCGGAAGCATGACCGAGTTTTCCTCCCATGTCTCTCAGCCACCTTGGGTACCCGGGAGCCTCAGCCTGTTGTCTTGACCCAAACTCTTTGTTTTCCTAAATAAAGGATCCTCTGTAACGTACCCTTGTGCTTATAGTTGAGGGCCGAGGAAGGGGATTCAGAAATGACATATTTTATATGGAAACTTTTCGGGGTTGGCTTTGAGAGATCACTTGTTTCTACTGTGAACCAATCCATGAAATGGGAGTACGTTGCTGACATTGGTCATTGGTTGACATTCACAAAGACTTCTGATATGTGTGGAAGGAACTGGATAGAGGAGGGAAGGCAAAAAGGAAAGAGGCAAGGAAGGAAACAATCTAGCGTAGTGGAAAGAACATTGCCCTTGGCATCAAACACCTATGGGCTGGAATCATAACTCCAGCCCACACCCACTTCCCTAAGGAGCTGATAAACACCACCTAACTTCTGTGAATATTGGTTTCTTCATCTAGAAAGAAATAGCCATAGCTAAATCAAGGGACATTATAAAGACTCAATGACATGCTATGTGTAAATACCTAACACATGCTATGCGCTCATTTGTGTGAAGCTCTGTTCCACTTATTGACTGCTTACCTTATGCCAAGAATTATGCTAAGTGATTTCCAGGGCCCCTGCCTAGTAATTTAGACAGACAACTCCCATTATTTCCTCCGAATGCAATAAAGTTGTTTTGAGTATATCCTGATAAGTAATTGCTTCCCTTAATGATACTCCAGTGGAATACAATATGGAAACCTCTGAAGGTTCTTACTCTTAAAACTAATATTTAAGTACAAGTGCTTACAATCAGTCTTGCCTTCATGTGTTCATAGCATACCAAAAAGGCCTGGGTTTCTAAATATAGAAATCAAAATACACTGAATCCCCCAAAAGCCAAATCAGAGAACCTTATACAAAAGGAGGATCTCCCACATAACTATGTATCACATCATAGGGAACACTGCCTATCCAGTTCATCTGTGTCTCAGAAATAGAAATGTTCAATTTGTTTGAAACAACTCCCCACCTTCACATGCCCCCCAATATCCTCCACATATAGCACATAAGGGAATTTCTTGGAAAAACAAACTCAGTAATTAAAAAACAAAACAAAACAAAAGCCAGAAAACAGAATCTACGGATACTGGTGTTTGGACAATGGAATGGAGCACTTTGCCAAGTCTGTGGTTAAAAATTTCCCATGCAAGTAAAAAAGTGAGAAAAACACAACCCTGTGCTAAGTGAAAGTCCTAGAATTCTAGCTTGTTTTTGGCTTTGCTGAGCACTTCTTAGGCACCACTGTCTTTTTAATCCTCATGAGATACTTGAGGATATTTTCTCAGTAGAGGAAGAACATGAGCCACGGAAAGGTTAATTCACTTTCTCAAGATTATCGTGATTTGGTTAATCAGCAAGCTGGAATGCGAATAGAGCTTATTCTTTGGTGTTCAGTTTTCTCATCTATAAAATGGGAAAGGATTGTTGGGGAGAATCCAAGGAGTTAGTATATGAAAAGTTGAAGTACTTGGTTCTCAAGGCGTGACTGGCAGACTAGCAGCATTGGGATTACACGGAAATGTAATGCCAATTTTCCTGTTAGAAATACAAAATTCCTGTTAGAAATATAAGATCCTGGGCACCACCCCGACCTCCTAAAACTTTGGGGCAGGGTGTGAGGGTGCAAGAATCTGTGTTTTAACAAGGCTTTCAAGGGATTCTCATGCCACCCTAAATTTGAGAGCCAATGGACTAATTTCTATGTTCTGACTTTTAGTGATGCTTTTTTTTTTTCTTTTTTCTTTTTTTTGAGATGGAGTCTTGCTCTGTTGTCCAGGCTGGAATGCATTGGCACCAACTTGGTTCACTGCAACCTCCACCTCCTAGGTTTAAGTGATTCTCCTGCTTCAATGTCCTGAGCAGCTACGGTAACAGGCACCTGCCACCACATGCGCTAATTTCTGGATTTTTAGTAGAGTCAGAGTTTTGCTATGTTGGCCAGGCTGGTCTCGAACTCCTGACCTCAGGTAATCTACCTTCCTTGGCCTCCCAAAGTGCTGGGATTACAGGCATGAGCCATCGAGCCTGGCCACTAGTGATGCTTTTATAAGCCCAGTTGTTTGGACTCTATAATGTAAGTCACATACTAGAGGCTCAAGTGTTTGATTTTTGTTTTGCTATTTCTAACTTGCTTTCTGCCTCTGGTAAGATGGAGAAGCTCTCTATACCATGGGATCCTTTGCTGAAAAGTGGGGAGAAGAGAATAAAAACATGAGTGAAGAATTAGAAAATTATTAGGAAAAACTAATAGGTTAAACGTTTGGAAGATTGAACATTTGGAACAAATGTAATAGTTGTTTGTGAATGAATAGTAAAATATATATTAAATTGATTGAAAAAATTATAAATGTATGTTTAAGTGTTTGAAATACCAGAAAGAGAAGAAGATGGAAACTATCAATTAGCTCATATTCCTATTACACGTTTTTTTTTGTTTTTTTGAGATGAAGTCTTACTCTGTCGCCTAGGCTCCAGTGTAGTAGCACAATCTCGGCTCACTTCAACCTCTGCCTCCCAGGTTCAAGTGATTCTTGTGCCTCTCAGCCTTCTGAGTAGCTGGGATTGCAGAAGCATGTCACCACACCTGGCTAATTTTTGTATATTTTGTAGAGACAGCGTTTTGCCATGTTGGCCAGGCTGGTCTCAGACTCCTGACTTCAAGTGATCTGCCTGCCATGGCCTCCCAAAGTGCTTGGATTATAGGTGAGTGCCACCGCACCTGCCTCCTGTCACACCTTTTAAAGTATTTACTCATCTGTTCTTTCATCTTAGACTCACTGAGAATATTTCAGTTTGGTAAATAAGCAAGAGATTATCTTCAGTATACAGATGAGGAACTGAGGCTCAGTGAGGCTGAGCAAATATCTGAAATGTACACTTCAGAAAATTAATGTTAATAGACTATCATATCTGTTAACTCCCTCAGCCTATGGCCTTTCTTTTCTAGATTTCTCTACTTGCCCATTATGTATTTTGGGGAGGTCATTATGTATAGGTGGTCATTTACATTTCAACTTTGTTGTTGAAAAGTTGTAAGTTTTACAATTTTTTAGCTACTGTTTTTTGGTAAGTTTCACATGCACAAGATCAGAAATGTACTCTAAGTTCTTGCACATGTTGAAATGATAAGTGATAAGAAATGAGATACAAAGCAAAGATGTTTCACTAATTTATTTATTTGTTCATTCAACAAATGTTTATTGAGGATGTACTCTGTTCTAGATACCGGGATGAATTTCTGTGTTCACCATAGTGAGCAAAATGGGCCTCCATTGGATTTAATATTCTCATTTCATGATCCAGAGCAATGGCCTTTATTAATGCATGTTGTACCAAGCCTGCTTGGCCACCGTCCCTTCTTGGCGTCATCCTAGAAGCTCCTCTTGGTGACTGTCTTTAAACATACTCTTCTAGGCCAGGCGTGGTGGTTCACGCTTGTAATCCCAGCACTTAGGTTGAATCGAGTGGGTTGCTTGAGCCCAGGAGTTTGAGACCAGCCTGGGCAACACAATGAGACCCTAGCTCTATAAACAAAAAACAAAACAAAACAACAACAACAAAAAACTCCACTGTTCTTCAGAGAGCTTTGTTGTAAAGAATGATTTGGACGACCAAAGCAACATGTAGACTACTGCCTAACAGCAACAACTGGCTACATACAGAGTTCACCTCAATGAGAACACCTGGACACAGGGAGTGGAACATCACACACCAGGGCCTGTGGAGGGGTGGGCAACAAGGAGAGGGAGAGCATTAGGACAAATACCTAATGCACGGGGGGCTTAAAACCTAGCTGATAGGTTGACAGGTGCAGCAGACCACCATGGCACACGTATACCTATGTAACAAACCTGCACGTTCTGCACACGTATCTCAGAACTTAAAGTAAAAACTATATATAAAAATAAAAAAACAAACACAGAGTTCACCTTAGAGCCAAGTATAGGCTTTCTACATGAGAAATGGAAGGTTGCACATTATGCTGAAGATGCAACTGATGTGATGGAGGGAAAACACTTCATGTACATTAGCACAACTGCTACATGCTGGCAGCTCTTATGAAGTGAAGATTCAATAAACAAATATACATTCATTTATTTAACATTATTTTTTGAGATGCTACTAGAGACCAGAAACGGTCCTGGGGATTGGGACTACAGCAGTTAACAAGATGGTCACGTTCTGTCCTCATGGAACTTGTTTTCTCCTTAAGGGAATTAAGAACCAAACAACTAATTAATATAATGCCAGATAAGGAGATAGTGAGTGGCTGACTAAGGGTGAGGAGGGCTGGCTCCTTTAGACAGGGTGGTCAGGATAGGCCTCTTGGTGGAGGGGAGATATTTTCAAGATCTGAGTGGCTAAGAAAGAGTATCCCAGGGAAAGGGAACGGCAAACATAAAGTCTCTGAAAAGGGAATGAGCTTGGCCAGGATGGCTGGGAGGCGTATTTATTGAGTGCACAGCATTGTGCTGGGTAATGTGGGGATGAGCAAGGTTTTCTTGAGAGGTGGACAAAATCAAAATAGAAGATTTGGTTTTGACCTTCAGGAAGATAACATATAGACACAAAGCAAAAAACAGCATGAAGAATAATACTAGAATAATAAACGGCAAGGCTAGATGCCTGTCTTTAAATGTACCAAGGAATTTGGAGAAAGGCGACATCGGCAGAAGATTCAGAGAGGGGATCGTGATAGAGGTAGGAGATTAAGTACATGGGCAGAAGGAAATTGAAGGGGACCCTTTTAGAGGGACAATAGCAGGACAGACTACATCTTGGAGTCAAATGGAGAAAGTGGGCTGCCAAAGAGTGGTGCGGCTGCATGGATGATGAGAGCCTGGGTCTGAAGACAGCCCTCCTGGGTTGGACTCCTAGCTCCACCCCTTCCCAACTGTGTGGTTTTGAGTGTGCTGGGTCTCAGTCTTTCATTGACAAAGCCAGGGTCATAATAGTGCCTATGTGTTTTGGTTATTTATTGCTGCCTATTAATCCTTCCCATAATTTAGTGGCTTAAAACACTGATTTGTTATTGTCTCTGACAATTTTGTGGGTTAATTGGGGTCAGCTGAGTGGTCTTTCATGGAGCTTCTCTTGTGGCTAGGGCTGGAGTCAGCTGAAGGTTCGACTGGGCTGGATGTGCAAGATAGTACCTTCATGTACATGCTTGGCACTGGGGCTGGCATGGTTGCAACAGCTAGGGGCTGGAAGGGCATTCTTCTCCCAGGACCTCTCCCTGCAACCAGCTCGAGTTCCTTTCCTGCAGTATCAGGGGAGTCAGACTTCTTACATACTTTGTGCCAATTAGGTGTTAGTTGTTAGTTGTAAGCTGGCTTCCCCCAGAGCCAACATTTCAACACAGAAACCAGAAAATGTATGACATCATTTCCTGTGCACTTTATTGGTCAAAGCAGTCACATGATAGCTCAGATTCCAGGGGAGAGGACAATGATCCTGCCTCTCAATGGGAGGAATGTCAAAGAATTTGTGCATCTGTACCCATCTTCAATACACTGCACTATTTTATGGCTTGTGGTGAATATCAAATAGATTAGTAGAGAATACTGAGTAATGCACATGGAATATAGTACATGTTCAATAACGTTAATGATGACGAAGATAAGGGAGGGTCCTGAAAGCCAGGAAGTAGATTTGATGGTACAGTCCTGATGAGATAGCAGGGCCATCTGAAATCCTTGTGCCAGAATGATCAGAAAGGAAGGGTAGGAGAGATAGATCACTCCCTAGCTAGTGTACATTTAAGGTGAAGATTTTGTTAGATTCTCTCATAGGCTGTCAATATCTCTTTTGCACCTACTTCATTCATTTGTGCATTTGACCTACGAAATAGTCCGCATTGCACTAAGTGCTAGATGTATACAATAAGCATAATCCCTGCCAGCGGGGAAGCACAATTTTAAACCAATAGTTACTATTCATGGCTGTGCAAAGAACTGTGATGAATGAACACACAGGGCCCCAGAAGATCGTAATGGAGGAACTGGCCTGGCCTTTGCTGATGACATTCAACCTGGAACAAGGATAAGGAGGATTGCCAGATAAAGAGAGAGGAAGAGCCCTGGGGGAGGGCCCAGCACAAGCAAAGGCTGAAGGTGAAGAGGATATTGGGGCAGTCAGAAACCAGAGTGGTGGCTATTGTGGTTGAGTGCAGGAGGTTCGGGGTCCAGTGGCAGGAGCCGGAGCTGAAGAGGCAGGTAGGACCCCATCATGCAGGGCCTTGAAGGATTGTTAAGGATTGCAGATTTTATCCTAAGGGTAATGGGGTTCACTGGAATGGTGGTATTTGAAGAGTTCCCAAAATTGCTAAGTCTTTTTGCCTGAAGAGGAAAATAAAAAGCTTAAAGACATGGGAGATGGTGTTGAGGGATGAACTTGGCTGGTTTCACTTGAACAAATAAATCACCAGTTGCCATTTATCCCCAATCAGCAATAATCCCAGCATTCTCACCCTGGGTCAGTGTGGACAAAAGCTGCCCACTCTGCTCTATTCCACATTTGTCAGCCTGTAATAGCATCCTTATCTCAGGAAATCTCTAGATTGCTCCCTAACATAAACTGTTTGCTGGGCAGCCAGGGTCAGCTGTGCCTGCTAAGCTCTCAGACTGACCCAGGTGCCCTATTTGAACTGTGGAAGGTTCAACGGAATTGAAGTGGCCAGTCTGAGGCAGTGTGTTTACTGATACAAGTTTGGGTCTGAGACTATAATTTTCTAGCACCCGTGAAAGCCACCTGCACTAACCAGTTCATGAACGGAATGGCCAAATGGTGCCTGCAGCCAAAAAGAACACTGCTTCCCCTCCACTGCCCTCAAAGAATCAGACCATTTAAAGCAAACTCCATTCATGCAAGGAGTGGGATTTCTTAGAGATTGGGTGGAGTCGGGTAGAAAAAAACAAAACAAGTTGCAAAACAAAACAAAAATATACATGGCTTTCACTTTTTAGTGCCAGTGTTGGATCAAAAATAGCCTCTATTGGAAAGGGAGGTGAGTTCGTTAGGTAAATCCCTTTAACTATCTATTAGATGGGCTGGCTGTGCTTAAATGCTTCAAATATTTTCCAGGAGCAGTTTGAGCTGGAAAAATCCTCCTTGCCCAAAGGGTTAAAACTGTGGAACATGTTTTTGAGTTCTTCTTTCCTTTTGTTAATGGGAACTGACATTCCCTGCAATCAAATGGGACCGAGTCTAATCATATTCTCCATGACAGAAGAAATTAAGGTCTGTGGTAGAAGACATTATAATCCTGACAGAATTTTCATGCGCTCCAAAAGCCCAAATTACTCTGTTTACTAAAATCACATGTTGGTTGATCTTTGTTTTAATGCTCTGATTGGGGGGCCTGTTAATTTCTGTTTTGTGGGAAGGGGATGGCCTTCAGTGTTCCCAGAAGCTTCTCATCATTTATCTTGAGATGTGCTTGGGCAGATAAGTGACTCCTTTGACTAGAAAATCTCCCCCATGCTGTATGACTTCAGGGTTTGGACTGGCTAAAGGCAGCAGAGAGGACTGACTTATTTTGTTTTTCTCTAAGGCCCAGCGTGGTTTCTTCCTTCGCAAATGATCTGTTTGGGATTCACCAGCAGTTGACCCACCCAGAATTTATTCAGCAGAGTACCTGAGGTCCAAGCCCATGCTCAAAAAATTGTTTCTTGATGATGGATGATGTGATAGTGTATGATATTTTTCAATTATTATACCAAAGAAAATATACACAGTACAATGATATTATTTGACTACATGTGATGAAGTTGCTATTCAAAATATTGTACAGTGCTTACAACATGAGCCTGACCAAAGTGGAGAGTGCATGCAGCCAATCAGTGTGGATGGCTGTGCAAACAGCTGGTGTCCCAGTAGCCAGTGGTGGGCTGGTATGTGCTAAAAAACTGCCTCTCCCAAAAACCGTGTAGCCCTGACTCATAATGCATATTGATTTCTGAGGTAGAAATACTCCCACCCCTGCCAACTTCAAGCCACCAATGTGATATCAATTGGCTTGCAAATTTCCTGCAAATTTTAACAATCAGCTCTTGCAAAGCCCAGGTAAGCCGGTTTCAGCACCACACCGTCTGTAGCAGGAACATACCAGCTTAATATCATCTCCTGCACACACGCACTCACATACACATGGATACACAGATACATCCAAGAGGTACTCTCTCTCCAAAAAATGTGAAGTTATAAATGACGTATAGAAACAACTCGGCTGGGAATAAAGTGTCTGAGGTGTTACCAGATGAACCATCAGGGTTGTCAAGAGAAAAGCTGCAGTTTGATTATTTTTTTGCTTCTCCATTGTAGCAAAGCTACAACTCAAGCTTCGTTTTCAAAATGCATTTCTCACCCAGCGCTTTTTTTTTCTTTTCTTTTTAAAAAAATACATTTCAACTCAGGGGGGAAAATAATTTTGTACCCCAGCCACCAGTGAAGCTAGCTCAAAAGTCACCAATTTAAAAAACCATTTTCAGATTTGGTATGTGGGCAAAATAAGCGGAGGCTATAATCAGGAAATTCTGCATAAGAGCAAATGGATTTGAGGTGATTTTAACTCGGTGGGTAACGAATTCTACAGCATTATAGCTGGAATAATTCCTTGCAAGGCTTCTTGGGGCAGCTCTGTTCTAAAAATGGTTGATGCTTCCATTAGGTCAGTGTACTCCATTAATCCATGATCTATTTTGGAAGAAAAACAATCCCATGCAGTCCGTGAGATTTTTGATTTGAGCACTTTGGTCAGAGGCTGATTATTTCTTTTCTACGAACAAGTCCAGAGTTGCTCCTTGCAAGTGAAGTCCTTACAAAGAATTCTAATAGGCATCCTGCTGGGTTGTTGTCTGTTCTTAAGTCTCTTTTCATTTGAATTGGAAAGAAATAGCAGTCAGCTGAAATACTGGTCTCTGGCAGTGGCCTTTCCAGAGCTAAACAATACAAACCAACGTCCATCATCACACATTACGACTAAATCATTTCAGTCAAGTCGCATGTAGCAGATAGATGGCGATTTTCACATTCTGCAGCTTCTGACAAATACTGCCTTATCCATCCATAAACATCTCTATTGGTGCCTCTCTGGGTTCTGGAAAAGTAGTTCCGGCTGGATAGTGCTGCAAAGAAAGTCAGAGAAATACTTGTATCATCCTTTCTTTGCTTTGATTTTTTTACATATCGAAATTAGTTTCTGATTCCCACTTGGGAGAAAATAATACAGTAGCTCCTAGTGGAAAACCTGTCTTCAGTTATATTTAGCCAGGAAGTGAGTCAAACTATTGAGAGACTGCCAGATTCATCATTATAGGATTATGCATTTTAATGGGACACAAGTTCGTAGGCCTTTGGGTTTGTTAGTTGCGTCACACGCATTTTATTTTTCCAAGCATCCTGAGGCCTGGAATCTACCTAGTTTTTAAAAGCCAGGTGTTGGGTGACCTCTGTTTCTTTTTGCTTCATTTTAATCACTTGATCCTTCTTACATGGTATCATTGAGGATGAGGGAATCGACACTGGCAAATTTAATTTGAAGGGCACCTCTATTTTGGAAGCTTTACATGATGACTTAGCAGAGAAATAAATTTCCTCTTCGTAGGCACTGCTTAGATAATTCAGGCTTGCACGAAGAGGAGTCAGGCCCTACACTTTGCAACTCTTCATTAGTGCAGCTGGGACTCCATGAGAGAAAATGGGGACCTGGATATCTTTGTGGCCTTGTAAGGCTAATTTTTGGAAACTGGCAAAATTGTTTTGTAATTTCGGAGGACCATAAGGGCAGGCTTTCTGGGAGCCATTTTCTGGCTTCTGACCTTACTTGCACAAGTTCGATTTTTGTCAAAATAACAAACAGGTATCCGGAAGTTTATTACCCAGCTTCCTGTGGTTGTCTCTATATGTTTCTCTTGACTCTAATCTGTAAGAGGGTTATCTCGGAGTGGTGTTTTTATGTAAAGCTTTTGCACACTCCCAAGGAGAGCTTCACTGAACTTTTTGTAAGAGAGACACCTATTTACTGGCTTGGGCATTGAAATTCATCTCTCTGTTTTTATATAAGGATGGTCTTTGTTTTCAAAGGACATTCATTACCCATTGAAATACTGTATTTTCAAGTTCCTGATGCTTAAACATATTTGGGAAATGTCAAAAAGAGCAAAATCCAAGTCTTCATTTTAAATGCATTGCTTTACGGAGAAAAGGGGAGTAAGAGGAGGAGTGTATATCATGACTACTATTGAATGCTAAGGTTGTTTACTTTCCTTTGGACTTGGCCAAGTAAATGTAAATCGGGTAGAATAGAATCCATGAGGCATATAATTAATGGTGTGGTGTTTATTTCCTGTGAAGAAACTGTATTATTTATTCTAGAATAAAAAAGGAGATACAAACTTTTCTTCCTTCTTGTCATGTGAAACAGAAGATAGATGGTAATTTTAGAAAACATTGCTTAAACCTCCAGGAAACAAAATGTCTCAGGGAGGTTTAAGAGCATTGTGGCAGGGATTCACAGCAAGTGAAATTTTCGAAGGAAATCTACTAGTTAGAAATTTAAGTTTACCAAATAAATGAAGAAATCCTCTTTAGTATTCTCTTAAATGGTCCCTTCTTCTCTTGCACCATTCAATTCAGTGTTAGCTATTCTGATTGTCTGATGTTGGTATTTTCTGCAGGCCTTGTCTTCTCTAATGTGAGGCGCACCTGTGTCTGGTGTGACTCTTAGAAGGCAATTGTCTTTCCTTTTAATGAGCCAACTTTTTGAGCAACAAATATGAACAGGAAGGAAAAAAATTACTATGAAATCAGAAACATTTCTATGGACAGAAATAGGTACTTTAGAGAAAAGTAACATGCCCCTCCTATAGTGAATTCAACTCATTCTGCAACAATGTCATAGGAGGAAAAAATTTCTTAGACACCCCATATGTCTGCCTTGAGTTATGAGTATCAATAACATTAGCCATAATTGCAGATAGAACTGTTAGCTGTATGAACGTGTTGTTCTATCAAAAAGTAAAGCTCACTAAGCTGCGTGGGGAAAACAGTATCTACAGTAGCAAGTCACCAGAGATAATTGTGTTATGTTAAAAGCATGTCTTCGACCCATTTGGTTTTTCCCTTTGTAAGTTCATGGACTGTTTCCTGGGTCTTGTGTTATGGCCTAAGCAATCTAAGAAGATCCATGTGGCATATTCACATGAATCCTCATTTATTCATTACTTTGTTCATACTCTTTACCTTTCTTGACACTTCTGTGTTTTCATAATGAAGCAACTGTCATCTCAGGACAAAGCTGGACTTTTCTCAAATGGATGAATTTCTTTATTTTTATTTTTTGAGGTAGCGTCTCACTCTGTTACTCAGGCTGGAGTACAGTTGTGCAACCATGCCTCACTGTAGCCTTGAACTCCCTGGCTCAAGGGATCCCCCCACCTCAGCCTCTGAGTAGCTGGGACTATAGGCATGCACCACTCTCAGCTAATTTTTCGATTGTAGAGATGAGGTCTTGCTATGATGCTCAGCCTGGTCTGGAACTCTGGGCCTCAAGTGATCCTCCTGGCTCTGCCTCCTGAAGTGTGGGATTACAAGCCCGAGCCCCTGCACTCAGCCTAGTTTCTTTAGTTTTGATCTCTTCTTGTTACTTTTATGCTTTCAATTCATTGTTTTAGTTTGTTTGTTTATCTTTTTGGATCTGGAGATCTTCCTGTTATCCTCCATCTACAGAAATAGTATCCATTCTTGAAGGTGATGTTCACATCCTACTTTGTCTAAGAAGTTCTTCAAACTTTACTGGCTGGGTCGTTAATTTGGCATAGACAGTTGTATTTGTTATCTCCTTTTTGTTTGTAAAATCACCAACCAGACTGCAAGTTCTTGAGAGTAGGCATTCGGGGGCCCCCAAATTACACATTTCTGGCTTAATCGGTATTTGCCGTTCAGTTATATAAAGGCTATTTCGACAATATCAGAGACAAAGATAGGACATGAGGCTGATTTAGGTGCTAGCCTGATAACACTTTTCTGTGCATTTTACAGTGCTTAAAAAAATGCTGCATACGGTTTATTGGCACTTTGATGATGCCCGACTAAGAATAGGCATTCTCATGAAACTGTCCACAGGAATGGTTATAGCTTTCTTTGGAGACGTTATCACTTATTCTGAACTAAGCAAGTCACCCCAAAATAGCCGAGTGAAAGCGTTAACTTTGCCTTTTCTGATGTTCCTTTGCATCTCAGATTGCTCAATTTGGTTAATTCATTTTGTTCCTTCCAGTTCTACCTGAATGAACTTCAAGCCAAAGAGTTTTAAATGTTTTCACAGGTGGTCTCAGTGACCTCAGAAATAGCTCACGTTATCCCATCATTTCACAGATAGAGAAATTGAGGCACAAAGAAATGTAGTCACATGGGCAGGCTGGGCCGGGCTTCCTAGGGCTCTGCCAGCTCAGTGCTTTTTTCACTATACCAAGTGGTCGCCTGTCATTAGCTACCTGCATTTTTCTATTTACTGTACTTCATTTGACAAATCATTAAAAATAGATAGCACAACACTGGCCTCAGGACTAATCTTTGAGCGGCCCCATTATTTTTAGCTTCCCATGTGGAGAACTGGCTATTTATTCTTGGGCTTCGGTTCCTCTCGGTTAAGAAGGCTTTAATCACGACAGAACTTCACCTTTTACCCCATAGTTACCGACTTGCCTGCTTGGCTATAATAGCCTCCTATGAGAGAGACCTTCTCAACAGCCTTTAGAAAGTCTAAATAAATTATGCCCACAGATTCCTTTTTATCTGCTGTTTTTAGCACACAATTTTCCCAAACAAAAACCAGGCCAGAGGGCACGTTCATCTTGGTAGGTGCTTTGAAATGCCTTGCTATGGAATTTATTCTTTTCTGGTGCTTGCGTAGAGATGGATGCCTGTATGGGTTCAGGCTGGGCTATGGAGAACAGCAGCAGCTCTGAACTGAAAAAATCCAGCCCTACGACTGGGTTCTCTGTCTATAAGATGCCAGGTGGCCAGTCCCACTGCACATTTTTTTAGGGCCAGCCCTTTTGGTGGTGGTGTTTTTTTTTTAAGTCCTCGGAACACTGGACTGCTCAAAGCCAACTCTGCTCTGAAGGCTTTTGGACTTCTATTCTTTCATCCCAATCCCCGCTTAGTCCCCAGAGTGTGTAGGAGGATATCTTTGTTCCCCGAGGCTTCCTGGTTATCTCTACAAATATCTGTCATGGAGCTGTGGCACTTTTGACATTTCTTTATTTACCTGTGGGTTTCACCAGACTGGTCACACTTTCCCTGCTGTATGCCAGTGCCTAGGACAGTGACTGCCATATAGTCGGGCTGAATCAATGTCTGCCTAGTGAGCCAACTGTGTATCCCCAGTGCTTAGTGTAGGGATGCAATACAGTATAGTGTTTGAATGAACACGTGAATTAATGGAGTAGAGTTGCGATTGTTAAGGGTAGTATGCCCCCTTCTAGCTGAGTAACCATGAGTGAGCTGCTTACCCAACCTTTTTAAGCCTCGTCTTCCTCATCTGTATAATGGGGATAATGATTTTACTTACCTCATGGGGTGATGGTGAGGATTAAGCCATAAAATTCTTAGAACATTTCTCAGCTACAGTTTGATATTATTTTATTTTCTGAATCAAAATGATGTAAATCTTCGCTTCACCTACACCCACAGCAGAAATGAACATGGATTCTGCTGGAGGGCTGTGGAAATGGTAGGGAGATTTGTAGTCATAACTGTTCTGAATTAGCTGAGACATGATGGTGTCAAGAATGCCCTAGCTTCTTAGATGACTGTTAAAAACTGGCCTGGCGCAGTGGCTCACGCCTATAATCCCAGTACTTTGGGAGGCTGAGGCAGGCAGATCTGAGGTCAGGAGGTCGAGACCAGCCTGGCCAATATGGTGAAATCCTGTCTCAACCAAAAATTCAAAAATTAGCCAGGTGTGGTGGTGTGTGCCTGTAGTCCCAGCTACTTGGGAGGCTGAGGCAGGAGAATTGCTTGAGCCCGAGAGGCGGAGGTGGAGGTTGCAGTGAGCTGAGATTGTGCCACTGCACTCCAGCCTTGGTAACAGAGTGAGACACCATCTCACACACACACAAAAACAAAAAAAAAACTAGTTACCATTTTTATAGCTCTTACAATGTGCCAGAGAAGTTACATGTGCAATGTCGTTTATTCCTCAAAACAAGTCTTTAAGGGTAACCATCATTCTTCCCGTTCTGCAGATGATGATGCGGAAGCTGAGAGAAGTCAAAGGCCGAGGTCTTCCATGAGCAAATGGCAGAGCCAAGAGCGGACTTAGGGTCTTGCCATTCTTTCCGTGAACATATACAATGGGCTTTGTCTATTTTAAAGCTGCATTACAAAGCTAATGTGGAGGGTTTTGAAAAATGTATTCTTATATTACTGTCTAAGAAAAGTTCATTTGTAGGTAAGGCTCCTCGGCAGCTTCATTCTGCCTCTTCACTTGTGCTTCCAAAGACTGCAGGTTATCAAATAACAAACAGATCATTAAATAACAATGCAAAGCCAAGCATTTGGACATTGTGCTAATAGAGTCAGAAAGCCTGGTTTAGAATCTTGATGCAGAACCTATACTGACCCAGCAGCTTGTGAGATGTGACTTGTCATTTGGCCCATGCCTGTCTATCCTGGTCTAGCTGTCTCTGCTCATCTAAGATAGAACCAACTGTGGCAGACACGTTTGGTCTTGACAATTCAGCATCACTTCGGCTGGACACTTGCATCGGGAGAAGCTGTGATCTTTCAGATAGACCAACATAGATGAAAACATTAATGGTCCTGAAAATCATTCTGGAATTCAAGAGAAGAGACAAATTGAGCAGAACCGTCAGCCCACAAAGGTCAGAAGGAAAAGTCCTGGGCCCAGAAGCTGCTCTCTTGGCCTGGCTTAAATGGGCATTCAGCGCATGCTGGACTGTGGTTCATTAAGCAGGCCAAAACTCGTAAAGGAACCATCCTTTACGAAGAGCAGATCTAGAATAGAACCTTTAGATCTGTCCCATGCAGTCCAGTGTGGGTCTGGCCTTGAATGCCCAGGAAGGACCAGGCAGTCTAATCTATAAATGTTGTGAGCCCTAGGAAAGATTTTTCTTTCTTTCTTTCTTTTTTTTTTGAGACAGAGTCTCGCGCTGTTGCCCAGGCTGGAGGGCAATGGCATGATCTTGGCTCACTGCAACCTCCACCTTCCGAGTTCAAGTGATTCTCCTGCCTCAGCTTTCTGAGTAGCTGGGATTACAGGCGCTTGCCACCATGCCTGGCTAATTTTTGCATTTTTAGTAGAGATGGGGTTTCATCATGCTGGACAGGCTGGTCTTGAACTCCTGACCTCAGGAGATCCTCCCACCTCTGCCTCCCAAAGTGCTGGGATTACAGGTGTGAGCCACCACGCCTGGCCTAGGAAAGAGTTTCTCAACTGTTGCAGTGTTGACATTTGGGCCCAGATTATTCCTTGTAGTGGGAGAGTGTCCTGTGCATTCCACTGTAGGATGTTCGCCAGCATCTCTGGCTTTTACCCACTAAATTCCAGTAGCATTTCCTCAGTTGTGACAATGGAAACATCTCTAGATATTACTAAATGTCCCCTGGGATGGGACAAAATTGGCCCTGGTGGAGAACTGCTATAGGGTAACTGGCTTGTGAAACCTTGGCTTGGTCAGAGCTAGTCAGGGAGGACTTGGTTTGTTTACATATCTCACCTCCCAGGTGTGCTTCTGAATGCTCTGCAACTAATGCATAGTCTATTCCTTATGGATTGAATTCTGGAAGATGTTTAGCACATAACACTATGCATAAAACACCATGAATTCCCAGCTTCTGTATATCGAAAAAGGCCATTTCCTTCATGTGGCTAAACTTCTTAGGTAGCAGATACATGGCTTATGACCTCCTCACCCCTCACCCCACATCTACTCTTGTGCTCATGGAAGACATTATGAATCTATCTTAACATTCTTTTTACTGACACTAGTGGCTTCAGGATCCTTTCAACATAGGTTGCAGGAAACCATCATTGTTTAGTAAGCAAGGTAGAAGCTGTTTACCATCTCTGGACTTGACTCTATGAAATCAATTCAGAGAGAACTGTCAAATGTTAAGATCGTTGTGGAAATGCCTTCTTGACCAAAGAGGGGCTAGATTATTGATTTCTTGTCTCTCTTGATTTCTTTTCTTTTTCTATAGTTTGTATGTCTCAGTTATTTGTTCTACAGAATGGAGCTAAACTTTCCCGGAAGAAACAGGGATGCCATAAGAGCTATTAATTAACCTTTTTGGGTTTTTAGATAGTGGAAAGCTGAGAACCTAAGGAATTGAAGACATCTAAGTGAGGAGAAGACACTATTTCTGGCACTACTCTGGGTTTCCAAAGCAAATCTTGAGTTAATTATAGCTTTTGTTACAATAATCAACTTAATAAAGTTAAGCTTTGTCTCCAGGTGATGGACAGAACACATTTTTGTCTTTGCAAATTAAAAACTAATAATAAAATACAGCAAGTTCTATGATCAAAACTCTATTATCACCATCAAGAATTAATCATTGTTAACACTTTGTCATACTTACCTCAAATCTTTTTTTCAATTAAGGAAATAGATTTTCTTAGTCCATTTGTGCTGCTATGACAAAATATCTGAGACGAGGTGATCTGTAAACAATAGAAGTTTATTTCTTACCACTCTGGAGGCTGGGAAGTCCAAGAGCAAGGGGCTGGCAAAGTTGGTCTGGTAAGAGCCTATTCTTTATAGATGGCATTGTGTAAGTGTCCTCACATGACAGAAAGGACAGAAAGACAAAGAGGAACTAAGTTAGTTCCCTCCAGCCCTTCTGTAAAGCACTAATTCATTCATGAAGGCAGAACCCTCATGACTTAATCATTTCCCAAAAAGATCCCATTCCTTTTTTTTTTTTTTTGAGATGGAGTCTTGCTCTGTCACTGAGGCTGGAGTGCAATGGCACAATCTTGGCTCACTGCAACCTCTGCCTCAAGGTTCAAGCTATTCTCCTGCCTCAGCCTCCCAGGTAGCAGGGATTACAGGTACCCACCACCATGCCCAGCAAATTTTTGTACTTTTACTAGAGACAGGGTTTTACCATGTTGGCCAGGCTGGTCTCGAACTTCTGATCTTGTGATCTGCCCTTCTCTGCCTCCCAGAGTGCTGGGATTACAGGCATGAGCCACCTCACCAGGCCAAGGTCCCACTTCTTAATACCACTATGTTGGGGGTTGAATTTCCACATGAATTTTGGAGGGGACATGAACATTCAAACCATAGCATAGACTTCACAGATAAAGTGAAATGCTCGGTCCATTCCTAGTTCGAATCTTTCTAGAGCCATCCCATATTGTACATTTATTGTATATCTTACTAGTGCATTTTTTACTCTTTTGTTGACATAGGTATGAGTCCTTGAACTATTGTTTTAGGCGTTCCTTAAGCACTTTTTACATGCATATTGTCATGCTGTTTGTTTTTCCTTCAAGTGCATTTCATTCAACTGTTATGATTTTGAAGCCTATCCAAGTTGACACATATACATCTAGCTAATTAGAAGTTCACAACTCCTTGTAATTCATTGCATGAACATATTTTATTATCCATTCCTCTATTTATGGGCATTTATGTTGTTACCCATTTTTCACCTCTACAAATAATCTTGCAATGAACAATCTTGTAATTTCTCTTATAGTTTCTTTAGCATATGTACCTAGCAGTGAAATTGGTGGTTCATTTGACATACATATTTTAAACTTTACTAGATAATGTAAATGTGCCATAAAGCTGGTGGCTCCAACTTAAACTCTTGCTAGCAGTATATGAGAATTTCCAGTTGCATACATTCTCAGATGGGCTGGATGAAAGCTCCCTTCTCTTTTTGACTTTTGATCAGCCAGTCTGTTGGGTTGTAATATACTGGCTGCAGGTTTTGCAGTTTGGTGATCGGTCTACCATATACACTGAGTAAACTTTCCAACCATGGTAGAAATGTAACTTGCCTTGCAGTACATTGTGAAGCCTTTTACATGGCAAGTGATGAGGCTATAAGGAATCAGAGATTACAGGCATTTTGTGCTTCTGGACTCTGACAGATGCCTCCTGCTTTGGCTGTAACATGGCAAATATCTTCTATCACCGTTTCATGCCTCATGGTTCCTTTTGATGTCTCAATCTGAGCTGGGCCTCTCTTTCACATAATAAGGTTTTTCCTCCCTTTTCTCTTATTGCCTTATTCTCCAGTGTGAAAACTGATGCAAATACATTATTTAGTTTCCCCACAATCTCCTTATCCCTTTGACTATCTCTTTTGTGCACTGCTTGTCTAGCCGATTCACTGATCCCTTTGCGGCAGTCTTATTTCTGATGTACTTAAAGAATTTAATATTATTTGTTGTGTTATCATTTGCTGTTTGTTTTCAAACACCATTTTTAATCCCGTCTAATCTACACTTTACATCTCACCTGCTAAAGTTTATTCTTCTGTAAGCCTCACACTGGAATGGATTTCAATTTTTTGAAATATCTTTTTTCTTTGGTCTCAATAAGCTTCTGAGCCTTGCTTTTTTTTTTTTTTTTTTTTTTGTAACTGTTTTAATTTTTGTTCTGATGTGACTTTTGTTCCTATTAGAGACTTAAAATTTGAAATCTTTCTTTTTCAAGGGATTCATCATGATAAAATTACTGGAAGAATAATATACACTGTTTAGTTGTGGAATGAAACAGTAAACAAACAAAAAACTTGTAAGAAAGTAAATTTGCTTTAGCCAACCACTGTACTTTGTACCACTGGTTAGGTCCTAGTTACAGAGTAGAGAGAGATCATGGCAGTGAGTCAGTAAGTTGCAATCTTTTTTTTTTTTGGTGAGTTGATGTAATCCTTCTCCCTTCCACCCCCCACTCCACATTTTTTGGGGTGGGTGTGTTTATAGAATTAAGAGAAGAGCAAAACATGAAAGCTGATTTTCTGATAAATAAGAAAATTAAAGAGTTTCTCTGTCTTCTTTGTTGATTCTTCACTGAATATTGCAGTGCCTCAGAGCTCAGTCCTGGGATCCTTTCTCTTCTTCATTCACCTAACAGATTCAAACCTTAAAAAAAAATAGGAAAAAATATACCTAAATATGTTGAGTTTATTTGGGAATGAAAATGAGGATTACAGTCCAGGATGAATGGAATGGCAAGCCACAAGAGCATTTGGTGATGGAGGGTGTAAAGAGCTTTTATTGGCAAAAGGGAGGGGTTTAGGTAAGCTGCACAAAAACAGAGTTTGGTGTCCTAGAGGCTCAAAGCCAGAGTTGTCATCAGTTCATCAGTGGGGATGTCATTACTGGGCAAGAGTTCTTTTGAGAGTATTTACCTGAATTGCTGAGCCTTAAAGAATGTCCAGCCTCTTTATAGATATACATGTATAGGTGCAAAATGTTCAAGCTGTGCAAAGCAAGAGATGAGTGAAGAATGCAAAGGGATTTCCTGTGGGTACCTGTGGGGGATTGTAGAAAGTCCTTGGAAACAGTTCTTATCTCAGATATGTATAGATGAGCCTCCTTCTCTTCATGGCTTCCCAACCCTGTTTTATCTGGGTCTGACAAAAATGATTTCATTCTGGTACCTGCAACTTTCACAGTGAATTTATCTAACATTTCTAATTATATATATTAGAACTTTTGATATTGTACCACATGGCACTGAGTCTCTGTTAAAATTTTTTAGTCTTTTTTCTCTGTTCAGTGTGCATAACATCTATTGATCTATATTCAAGCTCATCTTTATTCTGCTATTAAACCTATCTATTCTTTTAAGAAGAGAATTATTATGGAACTTACTATTCTATGTTGTATATCTTAATGTTCTCATTTTAGTTGTAGAACTTCTATTTGGTTCTTCTTTGTAGTATTTACTCTTCCTTGTGAGATATCACATCTACTCACTCATTACAAGCATGCTTTCTTTTACCTCATTGAGTCAAGTTCTGACAGTTGCTTTAAAATCAAAGTCTGTTCCAATGTCTAAGCCATTGTGAGATTGATTTCCATGGATTGTTTTTTTCCTAATACTAGGTCACACTTTTCTAGTTTTTTATTTGTTGACTAATTTCATATCATATCTCAGATATCGTGAATTTTATGTTGTAGAGATTGTGGATTCTTTTATATTCCACAAAGAGTGTTGATTTTTTTTTGTTTGTTTTAGTAGACAATTAACTCAGTTGAACTCAGATAGAAAATTAGTCTTCTTGGTGGCAGCTGAAATTTCAGTTGTGTTGTTTTTCCTTAGGTGATGGGCTTTCAGTTGGCCCCATGCAGCTGTAGATCAGAGTACTAGAGATTTGCTGTCTTCTCATTTTCCTCTTCTTAAATCAGCTACAAACCATAAAGTAGTTTCTATTAGTTTTACCATCCTGCAGATAACAACTATAATATATTCTGGACAAAATACCAAAAACAACTGCATGAAGGATCTATAAAGTAAATAAAAATACAGATTCTAGAGAGGAATTGGTACCTGGAAAAATATACTGTCACATTGTGGCTTTCCCATTTTTGTGTTTTTTAGTTGATCCTAGGTAAGAAACTTAGAAGTGGATCTCTTCAACCCCATGTTGTAAAACGCCATCTTTATGACCTTACATACCACATTTTCAACCCCAAACCAGAACACTCTCTTGAGCTCCACGTGTATACAGCCAAGGGACCTGCTCATCATTTCTAACAGACATCTCAAACGTAGTATACCTAAAATGCATTTTAAAATTTCTCTCCAAGGATATGCAAAATATCCTTCTCCAGCCTCATTCTCAATAAGTGGAATACTATCCTCCTGGATGGTCAACTAGGAGTCACTCTTGACACATTCTTCCTTACTAATGCTGTTTAACCCGTCAGAAAATCCTATTCAATGCTTTACATACTTCACATACCTTGAATATGTGTACTTTTCTTTATCTCTGTTACTATCATACTTACCACCATTATCTCTTTCATTGACACATGCAATACCCTCTCAGTATTGGTCTTCCTTGCGTTTACCCCATCTTCCGTTCAAATTATTCATCACGTCAGCAGACTAGATGATTTTCAAATAAACGTGAGATTATGCAACTGGGTATGCTGGCACATGTCTGTAGCTCCAGCTGCTCAGGAGGCTGGGCAGGAGGATCCATTGAGCTCAGGAATTCAAGGCTGCAGTGAGCTATGATCATGCCACTGCACTCAAGCTGGGGTGGCAGAATGAAATCTTATCTCTAAAAAACTAAATAAATAAAAATATTATTTGACTCTCTGGGCAGAGAGCCTTCAGTGATTTAGATTCCCTGCTCAATAAAACCTAAGTTTCATACCATGGTCCACATGGTCACGTGTGACCTAGTTCCTGCTCACTCTGCAACCTCATCCTGACCACTTTTCCCATGAGGCTCCAGTCATGCTGTCCCCCTTGATGTTTCTTGAACAGATTCCAATTGTTCTCACTTCCAGGATTTTACACTTGGCATCTGGATACATCTTTGTATTATCCCTTTTACATTACTGACTCCTTCTCCTCCTCCTGCTTAAAATTAAATATCACCTTCTCAAAGCAACCTTTCCTAGTCAATCAGGAGAGTTACTTTCTTTTCTTTTCTTTTTTTTTTTTGAGATGGGGTCTCTTTCTGTCACTCAGTCTGGAGTGCAGTAGCATGATCTTGGCTCATTGCAACCTCCACCTCCCGGGTTCAAGCAATTCTCCTGCCTAACCCTCTTGAGTAGCTGGGATTACAGGCATGTGCTACCATGCCCGGCTAATTTTTGTATTTTTAGTAGAGATGGGGTTTCACCATGTTGGTCAGGCTGGTCTTGAACTCCTGACCTCGTGATCCACCTGCCTCAGCCTCCCAAAGTGCTGGAATTAGAGGCGTAAGCCACCATGTCCTACCAGGAGAGTTACTTTCTATTTCGTCACCTTGTTTTTTTGCCTTATGGTGTTTGCCATATTTGTAATTATTTTGCTTATCTACTTGTCATCTTTTCTTCTTTCCCATACTAAAGTATGAACCTTGTGAAAAGCAGAGTCCTTTTCTGTCTTGATTGCTGTCCTTCCATTGTCTTGATAATACCTATTGGATGAATGAATGAAACCAGGGGTACTGAATGATTTCCTTCTTTAATGTATGAACTCTTTAGCTTTCTAAATTCTTTCTAACACCTGGTACTCAAAAGTTGAAAAAAAAATCACTGATGTGACTGTGATTTTCCCTAATCGTATCAATCATCTCTGAGATTTTACCCCCATCCCATTGCTAGTTAACTGGGTGACTCTTGGTAAGTCTCTCATCTTCCTGGGACCCAGTTGTTTTTATCTGCAACATGAGAAGTAAAATGAGAACAAGTGGTTTTCAATTTTTTAAGCAGTAGGAAACCTCCCTCTCTTTTATTTCAAATGAAGTCGTATGCAGAACCTCAAATTGTTCCATTTAAAGCAAGGTGGGAGGCCTAGAGCCCTTCCTCTCACCCTCACGCTTGACCCATGAGACACCTCTGGAAGACCCAAGACTCTCTGAATGCAGCCTGGAAGCCATTGCCCATTTAGCTTGATCAGCCTCTGTCTTCATAACATGATCAATATTTCTCAGATGAACTCTAGGTAAATAAATTCCATGCTATCCACTGTGGTAAAGGGTATGATTAATTCCTTTGTGCGACATACATTGAAAAATATTTCCGCTTGTTAAAAAAATTAAGGCAACAAGTATAGCCCCTAACTCAGCAAAACTAAATAAAAGTTAACCTGATTCAAATGTGCCTCTGAGAAGACATGCTTTCCAAACTGATTTCCTTCCTTCCTTCCTTCCTTCCTTCCTTCCTTCCTGCCTGCCTGCCTGCCTGCCTGCCTGCCTTCCTTCCTGCCTTCCTTCCTGCCTGCCTTCCTTCCTTCCTTCCTTCCTTCCTTCCTTGCCTGCCTTCCTTCCTGTCTTTTTCTGTGGCAGAGTCTCACTCTGTTACCCAGGCTGGAGTGCAGTGCGGTGATCTCTGCTCACTGCAATCTCTACCTCTCAGGTTTAAGAGATTCTCCTGCCTCAGCCTTCTCAGTAGCTGGGATTACAGGCATGTGCCACCATGCCTGGCTAATTTTTATATTTTTAATAGAGTCAGGGTTTCACCATGTTGGCCAGGCTGGTCTCAAACTCCTGACCTCAAGTGCCCCATCTGCCTAGGCCTTTCAAAGTTCTGGGGTTTCAGGCATGAGCCACCACAACCAGCCCAAACTGATTTCTTTTTAAAACTTAAATTTCTTGAGGTCATAGTTGTGCTCCTTATTAACTGGGAAAGGCAGAAGTTTAGGCATTGTGGCTTTGGAGCAGGGGTCTGTGTCTCCACCCACTCCCCAAAGGGTGACAGTAGGAGTATCACTGCTATGAGGCTGTCTTGGGTATTCATTTAAAAAGCAGGGCAGGTTAGTGGAAAAACCCAGGACTGGAAATGAGGGTGGGCTGGAGAGTCAGCTGGGACTCTGGTTCCTGTTAATTAATGTCTCAAACACACTTCATCTTCTGAACCAGCTCCTCTGCTGGTACTAAATCAAGACTTCCTTTTCTTCTTATATACCTGCGGTCCTCAGAGAATCTGCCTTTATAGACTCATGGTAGCTTTTTAGTCTTTTAAGTGCTTCACAAGGACTCTTAACTCTCCTAATTCTTTTGAACCATGTCCAGTAGCAAAATAGAATTGTTTTCAGTTTCTTCCTTGCCTCCTCTTATTTTGGGGAGAGCTAGGCTTCTTGAGGCCAAGGAAGGGTATTAGAATGGTCTCAAATTTCCAAGAGTGTTCAAAACAATGACAGGCATACACCATGTGCCTTTGGTATTGTTCAGTTCACACAAATATTTACAAAAGTGTGTTTTACTCTTTATAATGGTAATATACATTGCAGAAAATTTAATTTTGCAATATATATTGCAATGTAGATTTTGCATCCAAAGGATGTAAAAAATATAAAAATATAATTTTTGTATTCCAAGTGTCATTTGGGGGAGCTGCCCCAAATGTCTTGCTAGGTGGGTGAAATCTACATTGCAAAACCTGTGGAATGCTGATTCCCTTTCCATGGTACTGCTGTAGATACTTGGATATGTATTGTAGGACCACTGTTGGTGATTACATATAGGCATAGCCCATAAAAGCGGAGCCAGGCCAGTAGCCTGGAAATTTATAGATGACTTAAATTTTTTAACAGAAGAATTAACTGGATTTTGGAAATTCTACAAACCAGTGAATATCCCATCAATCTTAAGACAAAAAGTAGTAAAATTTCAGAGATTTAAGTAGCTAATTATTGAATAGTAATAATGAAAGTGACTCAATTTTTCAATACCCTGGATCCTCTTAAAAGTATGTTTAGTGACACTGGTAACATTTTGTTTGAAATCAAAGCAAGAAGTACACTTTGTGGTTTTCCAGTGTTTTGTGGCCAATATTTAGCTGTTCCACCTGCCTCCTTCCCACCACTACTTTGTAGAGAGTGTAGATCAAGGGTTAGCAAACTATGGGCTGCAGGTCAAATCTGGCCTGCCACCTGTTTCTGTAAATAACACTTTATTACAATGCTGCCATGTTCATTTTTGTATATATTGTCTTGATTGCTTTTGTACTACAATGCAGATTTGAGTAGTTGCAACATCATAGCCTGCAAAGTCTAAAATATTTTCAACCAAGCGCTATATCAGCAAGTTTGCCATCCTCTGGCCTAGATAATTGCTCAGAATTTGCAGATAAGGTACTAGTTTGCTGGATGTTTACTATGTTGTCCAGAGTCTTGGAGTAAACCTATGACCCAGTCATAATCGCAGTGGCCTACTGATTATGCCCTTTTCTCAGTCATCTGCTTCATCTGCTTCTGTGGATTGTGTTCTCATAACTCATAGACACTGACTGCTCCCTATGTCCTCCATTTTTGGTGTCATTCAGATTTCATCCACAGGATGAGGGCAAATCCCTGCTTTCACTGTGCTCATCTCCTTCAGGCCATCGTCAGATGTACAAACCCAGCCAGCTAGATATCCTTTCAATTTTATGAACGTGTGGGATTGCAAACTACCCAGGGCACGAGGACCCAGACATCCCAATCATGATAATGGCTACCACCTTTTAAGCAGTGGCTGAGCTCATGCTAGTCATGTAACATCCATGATTACAGTTCTCACTACCACTTTGCAATGTAGATGTTAGTATTCACATTTTATAGATCAAGAAGTGGATACTGAGTGGTTAATTAATGTGCCCAAAGTCATACAGATAGTGAATAGAAAAGCCAAACTAAAATCCAGATGTATTTCACTTCCAAAATCATGTTTCTTTGTTTTTTCTGCCATAACACCCTGCTTCTTAGTGATAGAATGATCACATACACACACACACACACACACACACACACACACACACACACACACACGTATTCTGCCTCATAGTGCCCTGAACAACCACCATTCTTAGATGGTACATTATCTAATTTAATTGATTTTTTATCCTCACAACAACCTACTTGACTGTAAGTTTCAAGAGGGCAGGGACTTTGTCTGACTTACCCATCTTCAGCCATAATAACTTCGTACCTGGCACAGGGTTTGGCACATAGTAGATGCTTAGCAATATTTTCTTGAATGAGTGAGTTGGATTTCTGTCCTTCTTCACTCTTTTTTAAAAGCCAATAACCCATGAGTTTTCCTACAGTTTCCTTTATCACGTGAGCTCTTTATAACATATATGCCTTCCTTACCATGAAGGAGGCTATGTTTCTCCATTTGCCAGGGACAGCTTCAGTATCCTCCTATTATTTTGGTAAACTTTTCAATAAGGTCCCCCTAATTCCCCAAAATGGCCTGATTCAGTCAATGAACCAAGTGGTCATCCACATGTGACACTGAAAGTGTTGCTGAGTGCAGGAGTGTTGACTTTGGAGGTCTGATGGAGAGGTGGTTACAAGTATAGACTCTGGAGCCAGGCTACCTGGGTTGAATCCCAGCTCAGCCCTGCATTTGCTGTGTGAGTTGGTCAAGTAATTTAACCTTTCTCTGTCTCCATCCCCTCTTGGTGATAAGACTAAGATCTACTTCACAGGATTGCTGGTGGGGGTGAAATGAAATAACTGTGCAAAGAGCTTACAAAAATTCTGGCATTGTTATAAGACTCTAAATGACAGCTGTTAGGAGTAT
Organism: Cebus imitator; assembly: GCF_001604975.1. NCBI lineage: Eukaryota > Metazoa > Chordata > Mammalia > Primates > Cebidae > Cebus > Cebus imitator. The sequence goes on along the minus strand of NW_016107932.1, from coordinate 230,547 downwards.
CCCCATTCTCACAAGTTATAATAAGTCTTTTAACAAGTTATAACAAGCTTGGGGCCCTTTGATTGGAAATATCTATCCTTTAGCACTCACTAGACGTCAAAATAAGGGCAGAAAGCTTCCCTCGGAAAGGCCGCCCCATTGCCACACAAGCAGGTCATCTATAAGCATTTATTAGATCAAAATATCCTTGTGCCGAGTGAACAATGTAGTCTCAGTTCTCCCAGACGTCCTGGATTTGGCAGCGTGTCCTCTGGTTGACTGAGTCTTCCAGAACAGAAGCTTGTCTTTTGAGATTCTCCTTACATTTCAAGGGAGTTGTAGGGGTGTGCCTCCTAAGATTTGTCAATAAAACTGGCTAATGTTCTCTATGTACATTTCTTACTGGGACTAACCCTGTGGCAGAAAGAATTTTCCTTGTATGTTTTCCCCTCTTTCTGCCATTTACTTTTAAAATGATAGCATTTGAGCAATACAGAGTTTAGTTAAACCAGACATGGAGAGTCTCTGGTTTAAAAGGCACCAGAAATGAACAACAACCAATTTTTGCTTTTTTTCCTTCTTTTCTACAACACTGTTTGTTAGACCAGATGATGTACTCTACTCTAAAACATTCATATGGAAAAAAAATTGAAGAATTGTGATTAAAATTGATTTTTTCCCTTTGGGAAGTTAGAATCAAAAATGGTTACCTGCTCATTTATGAAACAGATTTATTCTGTTGACATGGAGCCTTGTTTGAAATGTAATTGAATTTCTGTTACCTAATGGAAAGTGACAGTTAACAGTATTTATTTTCCATTTGTGTCTCAGCAGATAAAATAACACAATTTTGATTTGTAGTTAGCTTTGGAATCTGAGATTGTTCTATCTCTGTAATTGAAAAGATGGGAGTGTGATGGCCCCAATACAATCCTTTTTTGTTTTTGTACAACCAGTAAAGGTAGCTTTAATGCAGTAAACAGCTTCTCTCCCATGCTGCTAATGGTTCTGTTCAGATGTACTGCATGCGTTGTGTCTTTCTTATTAGGTTCTAACACATCTTTCTATGTTGATAATCTCTCCATTTAGACTTTTTTTTTTCCTCTGCAACTAATTTCTGTAAATAACCTCTTCTCTGTCTTCTACCCCTCCCTTTTGCACAAAAATAACTTCTATCTTGGAAATAAAGTGAATATTCTTTGCAAGGATTTAAGCTTTTCGTGTTCGGCTGACATTTCTTGGTGCCCTGTGTAAAGGAGATGGAAGTGGGAAAGGACGACTTTGGAAGGTGGCGTGGTTCCACACAGGGGCCTGGGTTTTTATGTCATGGGAAAAGATGTTTCCTTTTATTTGATGTCATCCTTTTCCTTTCTCTGAGTCTTGACTGAGAGATCTCTCCCCGGTCTGTGCAAGAAAAGAACAACTTCTAAAGTAGACTGACAATGGGAAAGAATGCTCATTAAGATGGTTTTCTTTTTCATTTAGAGAAGCTGGAATCAGATCTTGAGCCTATGTCCCCAGGCAGTGATTCGTTTGTCTTCCCTTAACCTTATTCCTTGGACTCCTTGGTTTCCCAGAAACTCCTTTGGATGGATAATTCCTGCCTGCCATTTGAGAAACACCGAGTGTGCATGACAAATGGCACAAATGGAGGTTTCACGGCTGTTGGACTTGATTACGGAATGCCCTGCCTGGCCCTTGACTCGCTAAGTGACCATGGGAAGTTTGCTTCATCCACCTGCTGTAAACGAGGGCCTGGAAGGCCTTCAACAGTGGTTGGATGAAAGAAAGGTCTTCAGTGAAGCTACAGCATTTTGATTCAATAAAACCAGCCTTCTGCCTCAGGGCCACCTCCATCAAACACCCTGTCAAAGTGCCCCGGTTTAAGACAAGTAGTCACGGTGGCCTGCGGGGCAGGGGCAAAGAAGAGAGCGGTCAGATGCTGACCATTCATAACCACAGCCTGCGAAGGGAGAACAGACATTTCAGTGCCCACTAATTTAAAAGTTGCTCATCTGTCTCTGTGGGCAGTGCAGCTCTCCTCTGCAAATGTAGTATTCCAGCAAGGATATTACTCAGGACATTGCTTTTTTTTTTTTTGATATGTGATGTTTTGTAAACAGTTATGCAGCCATGAAATCAAACGTTTTATACAACATCAGATATCATAACCATCAATTATTATTCTATCATCAAACCATTTCCTTGTTCATGCTGAAAAATAAATCAAGAAGGAAGATGGAATTTTGGAGGCAGCTTGAATCTAGAGTGGCAAGGGAGTGATGAGAATGCAGTGTCTGGCTCAAGAGGAACAAGTTGGGGGAAACGAAGGGGAAAGGAGGTGGCTGCTTCTCATGCAGAAATAAAAACAGCATTGGTTCAAAGTGAATGCCTAATTTTCAAGAGCAGCATGCCCCCCACACCCTGATAGGGCAATTTTAGAAAATGGCCATTACTTCAGCAGACATTTATGGGGCACCTATCACATACCCAGCACTGTGTTAGATTAAGAGGGCAGCAGATGAAACAGGATCTTTGCCTTTGAGGGAGGCACTGGTTCTAAGACCCAAGCAACTGGTCATCCCACAATGTATACATATATGGAAACAGCGCATTCTACCCCACAAATAAAGATAATGATTGTTAGTCAATTAAAAATAAAATAAAACTTAAAAAATAAAGGTACATTAAAAAATTTCAAACATTAAAAAAAAATCCACATGCACATACTTTTTTTTTTTTGGCAATAGATATGGGGGTGCATTTTAAACATTTACTTAAATGCTGACCCTAAAAGAATATTCTGATGGCCTTAGCAGCTGACTGAAATCGCTCTCAACTGATGTGGGTATTCACTAAATAGACCACAGGCTATTTAACGACTTGATGACTCAGTTTCTCTGTCAATAAAATTATGTCAGTAATTTTATCTACCCCATAGGGCTATTTGCAATTTGCTACAAATTTTAGAGATGAAAGGCTCTAAATCACTACTGGTGTTATTATTTACTTAACAGCTAGAGTTCAATTCTCATCAACCTGAACCTCATTAACCCTGGACTTGGACAATTTTGCCAGATAAAATCCTTCCAAATCATGGGGTCTAAAAAATCCTGTGCTTCTTTTTAAGATGAAGATTGAAAAAACATCTACTTGTGTTAGGGTAAAATCTGAATTGTATTTATTCACTATTAATGGGCTCATAAATGATTATTTTGACTTTTAATATGGTATCCTTCATGCATGATGAATTTGGCAGCAAATACATGTTGACTTAAACAAATTAGGGATTTTTTTTCCTTCTCTTTATGTATAAAGACGAGAAATGCTAGCGTGGTAGCTCCAAAACTTTATTAAAGACTTAGGTCTTTTCCACCTTTCTGCCCTCTTGTCTGTAGTATCTGAGCTTTTATCTTCAAGATAATAGACATTTGCAGAATCTCCAGCCATTATTCCTCTGTTTCAGAAAGGAAGAGGAAGAGCAAGGGGCAGAAAGGGGTGAGTTCCAGTCTTTGTCATTTTTTTTTATACTTTAAGTTCTGGGGTACATGTATAGAATGTGCAGGTTTGTCACCTAGGCATACACATGCTGTGGTGGTTTGCTGTACCCAGCAACCCATCATCTACATTAGGTATTTCTCCTAATGCTATCCCTCCTCTAGCTTCCGACCCCCTGATAGGCCCCGGTGTGTGATGTTTCCCTCCCTATGTCCGTGTTTTCTCATTGTTCAGCTCCCACTTATGAGTGAGAACATGTGGTGTTTTGTTTTCTGTTCCTGTGTTAGTTTGCTGAGAATGATGGTTGCCAGCTTCATTCATTACCCTGCAAAGGACATGAACTCATCCTTTTTAATAGCTGCATAGTATTCCATGGTGTATATGTGCCATATTTTCTTTATGTAGTCTATCATTGATGGGCATTTGGGTTGGTTCCAAGTCTTTGCTATTGTGAATAGTATTGCAATAAACATACATGTGCATGTGTCTTTATAGTAGAATGATTTATAATCCTTTGGTCATGCCCTGGTCAGTAGCACTGCAGCCTCCTCTGCCAATTCTGGGACCCCAGGGAGCCCAGGAGGGGCTGAGGGTCCCATGGCCAAGGAGCATGCTGGAGAGTGTGGCAAGAAGCTGGCGGCCAAGAAAAAGACAGACAAGAAGCAGGCACTGCGGAAGCTGTCGTGGGCTCTCCTCCTCCTTCCACCACGATCCCAACCTCTCCTGTCCCCTCCCTCCAACTCTGTCTCTAAGTTACTTAAGTTATGGCTGGGGTTGGGGATGGTACAGAGGGCACTGGGACCTGGATTTGTTTTTCTAAATAAAGTTGGAAAAGCAAACAAACAAACAAACAAAAAAACAAAAACCCAGTAATGGGATTGCTGGATCAAATGGTATTTCTGACTGTAGATTCTTGAGGAATTGCCACACTGTCTTTCCATAATGGTTGAACTAACTTTCAATCCCACAAAAAGCGTAAGTGTTCCTATTTCTCCACATTCTCCCTAGCATCTGTTGGTTTCTGGCTTTTTAATGATTGGCATTCTAACTGGGGTGAGATGGTATCTTGATTTTGATTTTCATTTCTCTAATGATCAGTGATGATGAACTTTTTTTCATATGTTTGTTGGCTGCATAAATGTCATCTTTTAAGAAGTATCTGTTCATATCCTTCACCCACTTTTTGAAGGGGTTGTTTATTTCTTGTAAATTTGTTTAAGTTCCTTGTAGATTCTGGATATTAGCCCTTTGTCAGATGGATAGATTGCAAAAATTTTCTCCCATTCTGTAGGTTGCCTGTTCACTCTGATGATGGCTTCTTTTGCTGTGCAGAAGCCCTTTAGTTTAACTAGATTTCATTTGTCTATTTTGGCTTTTGTTGTCATTGCTTTTGGTGTTTTAGTCATGAAGTCTTTGCCCATGCCTATGTCCTGAATGGTATTGCCTGCGTTTTCTTCTAGAGTGTCTATGGTTTTAGGTCTTACGTTTAAGTCTATAATCCATCTTGAGTTAATCTTTGTATAAGGTGTAAGGAAGGGGTCCAGTTTCAGTTTTCTGCATATGGCTAGCCAGTTTTCCCAACATCATTTATTAAATAATGAATCCTTCCTCCATTGCTTGTTTTTGTCAGGTTTGTCGAAGGTCAGATGGTTGTAGATGTGTGGTGTCATTTCCGATGCCTCTGTTCTGTTCCATTGGTCTATGTATCTGTTTTGGTACCAGTACCATGCTCTATTGGTTACTGTAGCATTGTAGCATAGTTTGAAGTCAGGTAGCGTGGTGCCTCCAGCTTTGTTCTTTTTGCTTAGGATTGTCTTGGCTATATGGGATCGTTTTTGGTTCTATATGAAATTTAAAGTAGTTTTTTCCCAATGTGAAGAAAGTCAATGATAGCTTGATGGGGATAGCATTGAATCTATAAATTACTTTGGGCAGCATGGCCATTTTCACGATAGTTTTTCTTCCTATACATGAACATGGAATGTTTTTCCATTTGTTTGTGTCCTCTCTTATTTCTTTGAGCAGTGGTTTATAGTTCTCCTTGAAGAGGTCCTTTACATCCCTTGTGAGTTGTATTCCTAGATATTTTATTCTCTTTGTAGCAATTGTGAATGGAAGTTCACTCATGATTTAGGTTTGTCATTTTTTAAGGAGTTTCTTGGGCATACTAGTCAATGACCTCTGCTTGCATTTCGTTAGGCAGAAGTTGACTCTGTATACCTAGCTACAAAGTAAGCTACAAAATGTCAAATCAGCTGGGTACATTGGTGATCCAAATGAAATTGGGGCTTTATTATTAAGGATAAGGGAAGCGGATATGAAGGAGATAATTTACCTAATAGATATTAGTAGATGTTCTCTGTCACATATAAACGGTTGGGCCAATTTAATTATAAGTCAGCTTACTGCCAAAGGTGAATAAGTTTATCTAAGTGGAAATTGATATTATCCATTTATCATTATCTACATGAATTTCTAACAGTTATTTTTACATAGCCATGTATTTGGATATATGCTTATGCAATGCTTCATTTTACAGGCACATATATATGCCAACATGCCTACAACATATACGTTTTTAACTTAAGCAAAAAACAAAAATAATGCTATCATATAGAAAAATACCATTGCTTAAAGAAGGAAAAAACACCATAAAAGCAGTAGTAAGGTGGTTTTGCCTTACTTTTAGCTAATGAGGTCTTATATATAAAGATGTGGCAAATCAAACAAAGGTATAAAAATATGAGGAAGACACAAATAATGAATGTAAACGATTTCTGTAAAGGACACTGAAGTACATAACGAAGGCAGGAAAGCCTGAGTCCTCACTTCTGCTTCTGGCTGCTCCCACGTAATCAGACCTGACCTTTAGAAGGCCCCAAGGCATGGGACCCTCATCAGATTGGAAATGATGAATTAAGTAAAAGCTTAAATTGCAAATATGGAAATGTTTAATTTGCACATCGCAAACAAAAACCCATGTGATTTCTGATGCAGACTATGATCTCAACCACCTGATTCTTACAGATGAAGTTGAGTAATATACAATTAATCTACAAATATTTTGTATTTCTGAAAATGGTGCTCTGTAGCCTGGACCTTGCTCCTAGTAATATTATTCATATTTTGATTTGAGATGGGTCTTTTCTGAATGATCTAAACAGCCTAGTGAAATGCTTCCCTAGATGGTCCCCAAGACTGCAGTCATTTATGTGTTAGGGGTGATAGGAATACGTCCTTCGTTTGTAATGGTCTGTGCTACAGAGATTTGATTGGATACCAATCCATGCCCATATGATCGTTTAAATAAGTCATATTTGTTGACTTGGAGAAAGAAGACTAAATGGTAGCTCACAATTTTTAGATTCCAAAGAGGGAGCTAGCTCTTTAATCCCAGCAGGGCTGCACAAGGTGCTTAACCATTTTAGCCTCTGGAAGATACCTTATTTAGCACATTACTGCTCCAGGGCATTCTGCAACCTTAAAAAAGCCCGTATATTGACATCTGTAAGTAGGTTCCTAAGTCATACTTGCTTAGGCAATAAGGCTCATGTACAAGACATAGACTAGTTGTGATGTTAATTATATATATATATATATAAAACTGGAAACTATGCCTTTGGTGAATAATTTTTAATATCAAAAGTCCTATTCATCAACTAGCTTCTGTGGTCAGCTGTGGCGATTCATGCTGACAAATGAGGAAATCAGTGGCTGAATTTAAAATCAGGTCCTTAGAGAAGTCATGTAGTAAAGAGCATAAAATTTTCACTGCAGCTGTTCTTCATCTTCAATCTGTGTATCTGGCTGTGACTTTTGGCAGTGTTTGTGCATTGGTTTTGGTATAGAATATTTTATCCCCTTTTTGGTAATGAGACCTATAGATTTAGTCGACGCGATTCTATACTTCTTGTTACCACTCAGTCCACCAGTGGCCTATTAGCCATTATATTACTGTAGCAAGAGGAGTTGTTTAGGTTCTTATTAAACATTTAGTAAGCACATTATTAAACACGTATGTAGTATAAATGCCCCTTCACAGAAGGGAGGCATAGGTGCTTCTAGTTGTTTACATTTTGAGGAGTAAATTTGTACGACAGTTACCAGCAAAATCCAAGACCTTTATAGGAACTGTGTTTCTTAGACATCTGTTTCTAGGTTTTGTTTTTGATGTGGAATTGAGCAGACTAAGAGCCATGCTTTATTGAGACACTACAGATTTTCAACTACATTTTAAGCTCAGA
>NW_016107932.1:217027-221961 GCF_001604975.1 Cebus imitator | reverse complement strand
TCTCTCTCTCTGTTTCTTTGTTGTGCTTTTCTTTCTCTTTTTCTTTCGTTCTTTATCTCTTTCTCTTTTCTCACTCTTCTCTCTCTCTCTCTTGGTCTCTTTCTTGTGGTTTTCTTTCTCTTTTCCTCTGTTTCATTCTTTCTCTCTTTTCTCTCTCTCTCTCTTTCTTCTTTTTTTTTTCTTTCGGTAATAGCACCTGAGTTTTGGTTCTCTATCTGACTATGATAAACACTAGATGAGTTGGAGTTTCTCTCACAGAAACCTGACTACTGACTCTAATTGGAGCTAAACTGCCACCACAGAGATGGCTGGTAAGAGGATCTATCAGGTTCTGTTATCTCCATCCCCTTAGCTACTATGGTTCCTGTTCTTTCTGGAGCCTGACTCTCCAATATTTCCTTTGGTTACCACATGTCCCCTTATTTTCTCTTTGTAAACAATTGTTTGGGCTTCAATTAGCTGAAGATCATTCTGTTGCTTGCCACAAAAAGCCCAGCTGGCCCAGAGCATAGTTGACAGGAGAGTGGTTGCGTATTAGCAACCTGTTTTGTCTTCGTTTCTCTGGGCATGGACCAGTAGAAGCTTTGAACACAGGCAAACTGGGCTGTTGCTGCCACTTTTTTTCTGGTGTACAGTGGGCTTCTCATTAAATAGTGGTTGAATTGAATAAAAATGTGAGGGATCTCACCGCTTCTACTTCCTTCAAAGCTCCCGATGAAGTATAAGTTATTTCCTGATTCCTGCAGTGGAAATAAACAAGTGAGATTGACTTTTCTTGAGTTTATGGTAATGAATCATTTTTGCATTGACCCTTTTCTTCCAGATATCAAGATTATGTATAGATGAATATAATTTGTTCATTGGCCTTTATGGAGTGTTATATATCCCCATGATGGCTCATGAAGGTAAAATTGTGTTTTGAGGTGAGCTGAAAGCTGTGAGAATTCGTGGGCATAAAGGAGATACTTTGAAAGTACATTTCCCAGAAGAATATATATTAAAGCCTCAGAGCCTACTAGTTCAACGTATGGACTTTGTGGAAGAGGGGTCCTGGGTATTCCTGTTTGAGTCATCTAGCCCTACTACTTAGTAACTCTAGGAAAGCTATTCACCCTCTGCCTCGCTTTCTCACTGGTACTGTGAAGGTTGTAACGTCTACCTCATGCCCATATATAGTAGGTGTTTATTGAATGATATTCATTATTAGGAACCTTGATTTGATACCCAGAACACTTTCTTCTAATGCACTAGTTTCAAGTGTGAATCACTTTGACACTTCTTGACTGTCTTCTATGATCGTGCTTGAATGCATTTGTCTTGTTTTCCTAACAAGTCGCTTGTCTTTTGTCTTCTTCCTCTCCATTACCTGAATCAAGCCCCAGTCTCTAACACAGTCCTCTGCACATCATACATTTGCAGTTGAAAAAATAAAGGTGATGGGTTGATTTGAAAGGTGAGATAGGAGGAGACATGCTTGGCAGTAAGACAGAACTTCATATGCATCACGGCACCTCTATTTACCAGCTGTGTGACCTTGGGCAGTTTTCTGCAACTCACCAGGTGATAAATAATGCTAGCATCTCAGAGATTTGGAGACTAAATAAGTTAAAGTAATAAAGCACTAGCACAGGGGCGGGGCACAAAAATAAAAACATTCTTGATGACAGTGTCATTTTCTGTTTGAAATGGGAATGGGATGCCAATTTAAAGAATGCATCACAGGTACACACAGTACAGGGAGGCCGCAGTTGTAAAATTCACAAACGTGATGGCCACCAACCATGTTGAAATGAAGGTTATTTCCTGAGTCTGTAAATAATTCAGGCAAATCCTCAGCCAATCTAATTGATATAGATAAAGAGGCTGCCCCTTAGGTGAGTTTGCCAATAGGACTTAACTCTTTGTTTCTCAGAGCAACTTAAATTCTTCGGAGATAGGGTTGTAAGAGAAAGCAGGGGACACCCATTTCATCTTTGAAAGTACATTTCTGAGAAGAATATATATTAATTTGAATTTCAGATAAACATATAGTTTCTAATATAAGAATATCTAATATTAGCAATATTTGGAACATATTTATACTAAACAATTATTTGTTGTTTATTTGTCATTAAAATTCAACTGGATATTGTATATATGCACTCACACAGACACACACACACAGACACACAGACACACACACACATATATATAGTTGGGCAGTTATAGTGTGTGTTTATATATATGTATATATATACATGTGTGTATAGATATGTATATATATGTACATACATATATATGTGTGCATATATGTACATATATACCTATACACACATACATATATATACATAATACACACACATATATAGTAGTCGAGCAGCATTTTTTGTTTTTGTTTTTGTTTTTTGTTTTTTTTTGAGATAGAGTCTTGCTCTGTTGCCCAGGCCAGAATGCAGTGGTGCAATCTTGGCTCACTGCAACCTCTGCCTCCCAGGCTCAAGCAATTCTTCTGCTTCAGCCTCCTGAGTAGTTGGGATTATAGGTGTATACCACTATGCCCAGCTAATTTTTGTATTTTTAGTGGTGACAGAGTTTCACTGGGTTGGCCAGGCTGGTTTCAAACTCCTGACCTTGTGATCCGCCTGCCTCATCCTCCCAAAGTGCTGGGATTACAAGCATGAGCCAGTCCGGCAGTTTTCTGCAACTCACTGAGTGATGAATAATACCAGCATCTCAGAGATGTGCAGATTAAATGAGCTATAGTTATAAAGGCCTAGCACAGAGGCTGGGCACAAAAATCAAGACATTCTTGATGAAAGTGTCATTTTTTGCTTGAAATGGGAATGGGCTGCTAATTTAAAAAATGCATCATAGGTACACATAGTGAAGTGTGTAGTATATATAGTTCATAGTTTTTTCCGCCTCAAACCTGACAATTTCATTTGGAGCCACATGACGTTACCCTGTTAATCTTGCTAATAAAGTCAAGGCCTTTCAGGATAAAGTTAGGTTTTTCTCCCCAGTGTCTGGTGCCCAGTATTCTAGACCAATGCTCTCTCTGATGCTTTTCCCACAAACTCCAATAGCATCCTGTTTTACCTTAATTTTGTATTCATCTATTTTAATCCCTTTCATCAGATGAACAGCATTAACTCATCCTATTTATATATAATCTATTCATAAGCATTGAAAAAGAGAGGATATATTTGGCAGGAAAAACAGCTCCTATTTAGCAACTGGCAAACGTCAAGAGAGGTTTTGGCTTTAATAAACATCTCTCAAAGTTGTGATGGAGGGAAAGAGATTATTACTATCCTTTTCCTTTTTGGGTAAACTTAAAAAATGAAAACAAACACACAAAAACATCTCATGATAAGGAATGTAGAGATTTTGACTTTATGCTTATAAAATATTCTTTGAGGCTGTCTGTAGCCCCAACTCTCAACACACTAACAAAACAGCTTTGCATTAATCGAAGAGGGAGCTGGGTTAATAGCGGGGATTGATGCCTGTGATTGACCACAGCACAGTCAGTTGCCCATGAAACTGCCTCCACATTAGTCTCCTCATGGGCTTGCTGGTGCTGGAGAGAGCCATGGAGGGCCACAGAGGGTAAGGGGCCTGGCTGTGTGGGGTTATTGCACTGCCCTCTTAGTTGAGCTGCTACACTAAAAAAACTGAATAGGAGACATCCCAGAGTTACAGATGTGATTTGTCTGGAAGAACTGGGAGCTTCTTCTGGTCTTGTCATTGCATCTTTGGGGTATCATGAGGAAAACATCAAAGGAAACCTTTTCCTGGCTTCTTATCTTTCAAGGGAAAATATTGAAATTGGACTCTACAGTTATTTGGTATCTATGGATGAAGAGACCCATGTAAGTGATGAGTCTTGTTAGGAATCTTCAAAGGCCACTAATTCTTTACCCACAGCAAGCTTGTTTTTGGGGGTGAGGGTGGGGAGGTTGTTTAGACCTCACTAGGCTTTCTTGGTAACTAATTCTCACTTATTCTTTCATTTGTGACCTAAATGTCCTTCTGAATTGCTACCTATTTATTTCAGAAAACGGAGACTTTGTAGCAATAGATAAGCAATATTTAATTCCAGAGAGAATAAATTTTTATTCATTTCCTTTACAAAGGAAAGCTCATAAAAATTAAGCCTTCCACAGAGGAGCTGTAATACACATTTTAGGTACATTACCTGTGTATTAATGGATATTGAAACATTCACAATATATTTTCTGATCATGATTTTCATATCAATTATGTACAAAGAAAGGCACTGTAGTGATGGCAGTATCACATTACATCTTTACAAAAGCCCTGGGGATAGGTAGTTTTATTTCTATCCTTGGCACCCAGGCCCCTGAGTTCAGTCTCAGCGTGTTCAGGTTGATCAAAAGCATTGGCTTTTGTATCAGCTAGACTTGGGATAGAAGCTAGTTCTACTACTTCAGTAGATGTGTGTTTGGGGACAAATTATGAGCTCTCTAAGGCTCAGATAAATAGTAAGGGCCAGTTATATAGATTTTTCTGCCTCCCAAACTTGATCCATAAGTTTTATATAAATCAACTCAATGCATTTGTATATTTATCCATCTCTTTATTCATATCAAAAAATAAAAATAGCCTCAGCTTTGACCCATGTCTAAGAAAACACAGTAGGGAAGAGATGGAGAAAATATGATTTCTGTACTCAAAGATCTGGTATTAAGTTCAAAATAGAAGGCATTTGTGCCTGTAACAATAAGAAAACAATTTAGGTTGACTTAATACCAGAATTTGAAGAAAGGGGAAGGTACCTGGGGAATAAGATTATTCTAGAAAGCCCTGAGGAAACCTGTAATCCCTGTTAGGCCTTCAAGATAGGCTAGGTTTTGATGTGAAAATGAGGAAAGGAGGAGTGCAGGCAGGGTTGGAGATGAGGGGGAATGGTGGAGCTCAGGCAGGGGTGG
>NW_016107932.1:132670-216621 GCF_001604975.1 Cebus imitator | reverse complement strand
GAGGGGGCAGGGAGGAGCTCAGGCAGGGGTGGGGGTGAGGGGTAGGGAAGTACTCAGGCAGGGGTGGGGGTGTGAGTGGGTAGGGTGGAGTGGAAGAAGGGGAGGAAGAAAGGCAGGCATGAAGGAAACCTTTCTGATGCTTTTCCAGGAAAGGGTGTGTCTAGGAGTTGGAGCATTGGGTCTTGGGTACCAGCTTATTCATAATTCATGTTATCTATAGACCGGATAGAGATAAGTCGTCCAGACTTATCTCTCATGGCCTTCTTTTCTCAAAAGTGACTGGGATCCACATAATCAATCCCTTCGAAGCAACCCAAAAAGTCTTCTCTCTTGCAGTGCAAGGAATGTTTGTTGAGTGGCTATGTTGTACCTGAGATTCACATGTGTTCTCCTGGGTTCATCCGCATGCAGGGGTGAGAGGAGGACAACCCCTATGCAAAGGTGAGTTTTAGGGAAACCTCAGCGTGGCTGCATCTGCCACAACTTCTCAGCCTGTGTCCACCTTTAGGTCTGTCTCTCCACCTTCTTCACTCACTTCTTTCTGTCTCCGGAGAAGTCACATCGCTCTCATGGGTTTTCTGTGCCGCCCCGCATCCAAAATGATAACCTTTGTTTTCTTTTGCATTTGTGGGTGTCTTGGTTTTCTTCCAGCTACTATCCATATGTTTTCTCTTTGAATTCACTTGTCTTAATTTCTCACATTCTCCAATGAATTCTCTCTCTAACTCTTCCACTCTTTGCTGGTTTTGTGCCAGATGTTTCTTTCTGACTTATGGCTTTCTTCCTGCTCTTTTTCTCTTTTACTCAATTAATTTAGGCTTCATTTTGCTGGTCTCCATTCTGGGCCCCTGGACCCCTGAGTTCAGCTTCAGTGTTCAGGCTGGTCAAGAGCATGGGCTTCAGGGTCAGCTTCGGATAGAAGCCAGTTCTGCTGCTTCAATAGCTGTGTGTTTGGGGACACGTTATTGAGCTCATTGAGCCTCAGTGTTTCCAAACGTGAGGACAAAACCACTTATCCCTTGGGGTTTTTGTGGAGATTGAATGGGGTACCACAGACTATGTGTACCACTCTGTGCCTTGTCTGGCAGAGAACAAGAGCCCAGTGAATGGCGGGCATGGGCTATGATTCGTTGTCCAATGCCATCCTAGTTCAAGCTTAAGAAGTACTTTTTAACATTAACATCTTGCCTGTATTTACATAGAATGGCTGCATGTGACCTCTTGTCCACTACAAAACCAAAAGGAGGGACATGGTGGGAAGAAGCTAATTTATTACATCATTAAGAGACACTGAGAGAGAGAATTTTAAATAGGCAGTTTTGTCAGGCTTAGGGGTTTCAATTCTTGAACAAAGAAGTGACACTGGCTACCTAATTCCTGGAGACTTGTTCAGCAATTGGGAGGAATGCTTTAGCGAGACTGGAGATCTGGAAATCACTTAGTGGCTTCAGTGATGATCTCAGAGATAGAAAGTGCCAGATTAAGGGCTAAGAGGAGAGGAAGGATGAATGGGGTGCATAAGACAGTAGAGGAGCAATGGAGGGTGGAGAGAGTAGAATCCAACCAAGATTTTGTCTGTAGGATATCATGGAAGTGGCTGCTTCAAATTAATACAAATGAGGATTTTGCAAAAAGGAATCAGTAGGAAAAGAAACACTGAAGCAAATTTTAGGCAGATGGTGACTCTAATGTCACCTTGGGTGGATTTCAAAATCACAGCCAAATAGGGTCAGAAGTAAGGGGCTGTATACAGGAATTACCAGTACTGAGTCATTAATTGAAATGTTTTTTAATTTATTAGTTAGTCACATGGTCATCAAGTGGAGTGAATCAACTGAAGTCCCTGCCCTCCTGGAGCTTACATTCAAGTGTTAAGACTGAGTGGGCATTCAAAGAGATCATGATGGTCAGTCACATTGACTTTGAGATGGCACCGTGTTCAGCACTTTATTTGGATTACCTATGTTATTTATTTCTTTTGACAACCCAGTGAGATAGATATAATCTCCATTTTATAGATGAAGAAATGGAGGTTTAGAGAAGCTAATGCAGGAGGAAAAACTGGAGGCTTGAGACTGAGCTTTGAAGGATATTCACTGATGAAGCTGGGAAGGAGAAATAAATATAAAAAATATAAAAGACTACAAATAGGATGCAGTATACTGCTTGGGTGATGGGTGCGCAAAAATATCACAAATCACCGCTAAAGAACTTACTCATGTAATCAAATACCACCTGTAACCTCAACAACCTATGGAAAAAATTTAAAAATAATAAAAAAAAGAAGGAAATATGGTTCCTCTGTGTCCTTACCCAAATCTCATCTTGAATTGTAGCTCTCACAATTTCCACATGTTGTGGGAGGGACCCTGTGGGAGATAATTGAATCATGGGGGTGAGTTTTTCCTCGTGCTGTTCTCATGATAGTAAATAAGTCTTATGCGATCTGATGGTTTTATAAATGGGAGTTCCCCTGCACAAGATTTTTTGCCTGCCACCATGTAAGATGTGACATTGCTCCTCATTCATCTTCCTCCATGATTGTGAGGCCTCCCCAGCCACGTGGAACTGTGAGTCCACTAAATCTCTTTCCTTTATAAATTACCTGGTCTTCAGTATGTCTTTATTAGCAGTGTGAGAACAGACTAATACAGAAGGTAAAGGAGGGGTCAGAGACATGGGACAGAAATCAGAAAAAGCTGGAAGTGGTGATCAATGTCAAGTGCCCCAGGAAGTTTAGCAGAATGAGAAATGAGATAAGGTCTCAGATGTGACTGGAGAGATCTCCTGATGATACTCCGTGGTCAGTCTCCCCAAGTAGTACAAACACATGCCGGATTTCAGATTCCTCCCTAGACCGAGGAATGACTAGTGAGAGGATGGTCAGAGACCTCTCATCCCAGGAGTAGAGACAGAAAGAAGTGAAATAAAATAACAATTAACAAACATGAACACATGAAGCTATTTTCTATGTGGAGAAAACTTGCCATGAGAAGAAGTGCAGACGGGAGAATGAGATGTTGTTGAGGTAGAGAAAAAGAAATGTCCCAGGAGGCTGGAGGAGGCAGGATTGATGGCCATGTTGGAGGGGCCAACCTTGGGTGGAAAGGCTCAGCTCTTCCCTGAGAGTGGAGGGAAGGAATGGAGAAGAGAGGTAAGGCATGGATTTGCTGAAATGGAGCAACATAATGGGCTAAGTGGGATTCTTGCTTTGAACAATGAACTTTTTCTTTGAGCAGTAAGATCCTGTGTCATCAGGCAAAGCCTTGATCAGCAAAAAGCATTGGTGACTAAAAAGAGGGAGGAATATTTGCAGTAGTCTCTCTGGGGCATCCATTAAATGGAACTTACTATTCACTTGGTTGTGTTGCTGATGTCTACTGCTGTTTATTTATTTATTTTGGATTTTTTAAATAGCCATTCCTCTTATCCTGTTGGTGCACGCCTTGTTCTTATAGAAAAATGCTGGTGATATTAAAAGGAAATTTGTATTTGCACTTCCGTTAGTCTTTCACATCCTCTTCCTGTCAACTTTATTAGTGTGAAATGCCATTAATCATTACAGTGTCATAAAACACATTTTACAATAATGTCATTTCCCCCCAAGGTTTACTTCTACCACTCTAAGAGATGTTTGTGTTGGAAATAGCTTTCATTCTGAGCCTTTCATCTTGAACTCCACGGTTATTTCTGGGACTGCTGCCCCTTAGCTGATAATTGGTTTCGGATGCCTGTTGCAGACTTTGTAATCTCCTGAGGGAGCTCTGTAAAGGGATGGGTTACGCTGACAAAAAGACCCTTAGTTTTTGAACAAAAATCACCATATGGCCTTTCCCTAGGACCATGTGTTCAAAGCCGGGAAGGTTGAGAAACCCAGCTATGGTCATAATAATGTAGAAAGAAGCACTTTGCCCCTGGGAGACTGAGGGACTGAGGAGTGGTCAGCTGCTGAAGGAGCTGAAGAATGAAAACCAAGGTTGTTGGTAAATTGCACAGGCTCCTGTGATTCAGGTGCAGGGTATAACAGTAAGGCTACCAGAGGACAGGAATGGGTTGAAAGCTTGAGGAGGGAATATAGACATTGAGGGAAAATCCAAGAGGTGCTAGGTTTCTAAAGAGGGTTTACTTGGAGGGCACCCAGAAAAGTTGTCAGGGTGGGTGAGAGGGAGGGAGAGAGGGTGTGAGCAGGCAGAAATATGAGAGAAGCAGCTTCGGGATCAGCTGGCTGGCATTCTCCTTTGCCTCACAGTCAGCGTTTAAGGCTGCTAAGTGGTAGGTGACTCTTCTCTATTTCCATTCTATAACCATACAGGTCAGGAGCTGTCTTTTTCTGAGCATATAACCTTTATTAAAAGCCTAAAGAATTCCAATTGATATAATTTGACCATTTCTTTTTGGAAGTGGTAGCATTTTTTACTGCTCTCTTCCTTTGTATTCTGACTTCTGTGTCTTCTCTATCCAGGGAAAATGCAAGATGAGTGCAGTTGATGTCTTTTCTTTAGAAGCTTGTATGTGTGTGTGTGTGTGTGTGTGTGTGTGTGTGTGTGTGTGTGTGTGTATGTGTGTGTGTGTGTGGGTGTGTGGTGCTGAGCATTTTATTGGTCTGAAATGGGAGATACGGGTTTTATACCAGGGTACTAGAGAGCCACTTTCTTGGTAAGCATGGTACTTTGCTTGATTTTTTTTTTTTTTTTTTTTT
The DNA here is from genome assembly GCF_001604975.1 of Cebus imitator. NCBI lineage: Eukaryota > Metazoa > Chordata > Mammalia > Primates > Cebidae > Cebus > Cebus imitator. Next base: position 211,922 of record NW_016107932.1, on the reverse strand, counting down.
TTTTTTGTACTCAGCGCTCCTGAAAGACGGAAAAAAACCAGCCTTATTAATAGATAAAATAAGTGGCCAGTCCCTTTATATCAGTTAGGTGCTCTTGGCTTCACATAACCAAAGGGTCAATATTAAGTGGCTTAAACATTAAGGAAGTTGATTATCTTATAAAACAAGATGAAGTATGCAACCTCTAAGATGGCACCCAAGCATCGCTGCTTCTTGGTATTCGTGCCTTTGATTGTGGGGTTTTGTGACTCATTATAAACCAGTGATTCTTGACTGGGAGTGATTTGTCTCTGTAGGACATTTGGCAATGTCTGGAGACTTTTTTTTTTTTTTTTTTTGGCCACAGCTGGGGGTGGTGGTGGTAATACTGGCCTCTAATAGGTAGAGCTGAGGGATACTGCTAACCATTCTATAATGCACAGGACAGCCCCAGCAACAAAGAATTATCCATTCTAATATGAATGTCAATGGTACAACAGCTGAGAACCTCTCAGTTAAAAAAACAGAATGTAGCGGGAATAATAGGGTTAGGTTATAAAGACTGTGACGTCCATCCTAGGGTTCACTCTCTCGATTCCTTAAGCGCTCCTTCTCTTGGGGAAGCCAGTTGCCCTGCTGTATAGGGGCCTGTGTGAGGAAGCTTGGGAGGATCCTGTCCTAGCTCAGCCTTGAGATGACTGCAGCCCTCATTAGTATCTTGCTGATGTAGCCTTGTGGGAGACCCTGAGTCGGAATTCCTCAGCTATGCTGCTCTGACTCCTGGTTCACTGAAGCTGTGAGATAATGTTTGCTATTTTAAGCTGCCAAAATCTGGGGTGATTTGTTACACAGCAATAGACAACTAATACATAAGGAGTGTGGAGGCAAGGTGGTTTCAGAATTGGATCAGAAATTCAGTGATGGTATCTGGGCTCAGGTTCTCTCTGTGCCTTCACTCAGCCATCTTCTGTGCATTGGCTGGTCCTTGAGCTTGGATGGCTGCTCTGGGCATCACACACTCAAATCCAAAGGCAGGAAAGAGGGTTTCTTCTTGTGTGTCTGTTTATCAGGGAGGTAAGCTTCTCTTGGGAGCCATCTACAGGACTTTCCCCTCAGATCTTTGTGGTCATGATTAAGACATGGCCTTAGACTAAGATACCTTAGTTGTAAGGCAGGCTGGGAAAATAAATATTAGGTATTTTAGTCTCTGTTATGGGACATGTCGCTATTTGCAGAGTAGAAGAGCAAGGCTAAAGAAGAGACAGTTCTATACCTTTCCCTCTGTGAGTAGAAGCCCGTAGCATTGGACAACTTTTCCTTGGTAGCAAAAGCCGTATCATGACTTTAAGACTCTATTTAGTTCTCTGGGCACTGACTGCTTGAACAATTGTACGTATCACTCATCTGTTCTCTTTTTGTAGTGAATGTTTTCCCACTGAGGCAGGCTTGCATGCAGGGAATTGGTAAAAGAGAGAGAGAGGGAAAGCCTGGATGGGTTCAGGTATTTTGCACTTGGCTGCTGGTTGAACCTCGGGGGACTGCTGCTGTAATAGGAGCATTGCTTCCTCTGAAAGTTTGGGCAGAGTCGTTGAAGAGGGATGAACTGTGACTTAATAGTTTCGCTTTTTCTTAAGCTTCAGTGCAACCCCTGCTGCTGCTGACTCTGACCATAGCCTTCTAGAAGAGAAATTATGGAGAGAAGCAAAATCACATATTTTATCCTCATGACTGCATTGGAAGCGGTGGGGAAATGAAGAATACATATGAGGGAGAAAAGTTTGTAAACCTAATGACCTGCAGAGAAACCGTTGAGCACAGATTCTGATTTAGAAATAGAGAGACTCAAGATGATACCCGAGTTTCAAGAGTAGGTAATTTAGCAGAGAGAGACAGAGGCTATGGGGTAAGATTATGGGATTTGGAGAGAAACATGTTCAAATGTCATCTCTGTTTCCTATTAGCTGTGTTAGCTTGGGCAAGTCATTTAACTTCTCTGAAACTCAATTTCACAATCTGTAGTACATGAAAACAGTTCATAGTAAGCATCACATTTTCTTCTCTCCGATGAAAAGTCAAGTCATGTCACTTCTGTTTGGCAGAACCTTGCAGGCTTTTTCCCCTTTCTCACCACCTGTTTTTCAGAGCCCCCTTTCAGCCTTTCATTCCTCATTCCTTTCTGAGGACATCCATGTGCTTGTGCATCTCACCATTTGGGAAAATGGATATGAGGAACCAGGCAGTACCAGGGACCAGAATTTAATTTTTTACTTACCTTGGGCATATTTGCATTTTGAAAGAGGAGGACTCCACGGATACAGGCTTAATGCAAAAGCATAAACCATGACTAGTAAGATATCAGTGCAGAAACATTTGTTTGGGAAGCTGTGTCCTTCTGTGGCATCTCAAACCACCTTGTTTAGACAACGACCTCTCCTTCCTGTGCCCAAGACTAACTTTATCAATGCAGAGTTCCCATGAGAACAAAAGGGCTTCATACAACCCTAGCTAGTGCCCTCTTTGCCTCAATGCATGATTTGTTAACCTCTTTCTTTTCTGAGGAATGAATCCTCTCCTGTTACATCCTGCTCCAGGGCAGAGAGAAATATTGGGAAGGTTCATTCACTCCTTGTAAAGGGTCTGGGGAGAGAGGCAGAGCTGTCCCTAAGTCTGTGAAGCTTTGGGTAACCCTTTTCCCAGTGGCATTCTAGAAACACTGGGGTGCACACCTCTCTATATTCCTGACTTGACACTGGACTGCCCCTTTGAAAACCTTTTCCCTTCACAATGTCCATTTTAAATTGATTTCATAAGGCTGAGGAACTCATAAGTGATCAGTGATCCTAGGAAGAAGTGAATGGAGTGGTTAAGAACTTGGGCTCTGTAATTAGACCGCCTAGTTCAAATCCCCATGTTGCTCTCCACTCAATAGCCATTACTTTGAGTATGCCTCTTGTTTTTCTTTTTTTGAGATAAAGTCTTACTCTGTTACCCAGGCTGGAGTGCAGTGGCACGATCTCGGCTCACTGCAACTTCTACCTCCTGGGTTAAAGGAAATTCTCCTGCCTCAGCCTCCTAAGTTGCTGGGATTACAGGTGCCCGCCACCTTCCTGGCTAATTTTTTTTTTTTTTTGTATTTTTATTAGAGATGGGGTTTCACCATGTTGGCCAGGCTGGCTTTGAACTCCTGACCTTGAGTGATCCATGCATCTCAGCCTCCCAAAGTGCTGGGATTATAGACGTGAGCCACTGTGCCCAGCCTGAGTATGCCTTTTAAGTAGCCTCTCCAATCCTCAGTTTCCCCATCTGTAAAGCTGGATTAGTGACAGTCATACTAACATGCAATGCTTAGTCATGGGCCAAGACCCATTCCAGTACTTTATTTGTATTGACTTGTTTAATCCTTTTAGCAGCCTGAGAGCTGACTGCCATCATCCCCTTTCTGTGTGTACAGAGCTGAAAGCAAGGTGAATTAAATGACTTGCCCAGGGTCACACAGCCAGTCGGTGGGTGAACCTGCATTTCAGTCTGGGTGGTATGGGTCCAGGGCCCTGCTTCTAACCACTCTCCACTGCCTTGATTTTATAGGATTCCCTTGGGGACTCATTGAGATGGTGCAGGCAAAATGATGCAGTGGCCCCTTGATGGTTGCTATCATTCTTTTCTATTTACTGGTCTACTTTCTCAAGAAAAGCTGAACTATACTCTTTTTTTTTTTTTTTGAGATGGAGTTTCACTCATGTTACCCAGGCTGGAGTGCAATGGCGCGATCTCGGCTCACTGCAACCTCCGCCTCCTGGGTTCAGGCAATTCTCCCGCCTCAGCCTCCTGAGTAGCTGGGATTACAGGCACGCACCACCATGCCCAACTAATTTTTGGTATTTTTAGTAGAGACGGGGTTTCACCATGTTGACCAGGATGGTCTCGATCTCTTGACCTCGTGATCCACCCGCCTCGGCCTCCCAAAGTGCTGGGATTACAGGCTTGAGCCACCGTGCCCGGCCTGAACTATACTCTTAAATATTGATCAGGTTAAAGAGTTGTCTATTACTAATGCTTAAAAGTTCCCAGAAAAAAAATTTAAATGAAGCCTTTTCCTTCTTTTGTTCCCTCTTTCAAGTTCAAATGCTGCCAGTTAGAACTTTCATGTATCAAATATCTGAAGGTGGGTAGGGTACGTGGTATGACCCCCACTAAATGTGAGAAAGGGGAAGCAGGGATGGATCCCATGGCTAGGCGGTGGTGCAGTGAGGACTAGCATCCAAGTGCCCTCCTGCCAGACCCCAGCGAGAGGTCGACATGGGTAGGGTGGAAAAGTAACTGACAGTGAACCTTGGTGGTTGAGAACAATCACGTGTGATACCAGATCATGATCTTTTTGGATCAATTGCCACCACCATGTCTTTGCCACTACATAATGGGCCTCACAAGAGGGTGGCTTGTGGTGGAGTCAGTCGTATGTCTTTACCTTAAAATTGTTGCAAAGGAGAAGTGAAGACCAGCGACTGAGCTGGTTTGTAAGGACCATGGGAAGTAACAGCCGTGTTATTGAAGCTGACCTTCTGCTTAAACCTGTAGCCATTTCATCAATCACCTACCGTTGGGTCCCCTGAAGGTCAGTCAAATGATTCCGTTAATCGCTCGCTTATTCTCAGGTTCTCGCTTCAGGAATAATAAATTTTTAAAACTTTTTAAAAAATGAAAAGTTGGGTGACAGGTGTGTATGGAAGAAAAATAATCAGATGGAAGAACAGTCATTTAGGAGCAAGCAGCCAGAGCCAGTGCTGGAAAAAAAAAAGGTAAAAGTTTTCCATGGCCGAGGAAGACCTCACTGACTCACAGGGCTGTGCCGGGATGAACGGGAGGGACGAGGTGCTTGATTTAGCCGAAATGTGTCATCAGCGCCACTAGGCCCTGTGCTGCTTGGCACCAAATGTTTCCAATACTGAGTGAGAAATGTTCAGAACTGCACATGGAGACCTTCCTTACAGAATTAACCATACAGATAAAGTCCTCATCAGCGACACGCTCTGATGGACACGTTCCTATGAAATCAGAGAGCTGCCTGACCCATTTTTCACTCGTCACCTAAAATACCAGCCTTTCTTTTTATAATACAGCTTATTGGGGGGCAAGAAAAACCACACACTCCAACCCATAAGGAGTTATATCTGCTTTATTAAACAAGTTTCTTTGTGTGCAAAAATAGATGCTGTTATTGACAAGATGGAGAAGTGGAGCCACTGGCTGAAAGTGTAGGATAGGGAATTGCTTGGTTACATGGTTATATAATAATATCGTTGTTTCAAGATCACGGGCCTCCTGGCTTATTGGGGGAAGACAAGAAATAAACTGCTATTGATTGCACAGAGCCTGCTGTATAGTAAAGTGTTCCATAAATGGCAGCGTTATGATTCTGGCTTTTGTCCTTTCCAAACCTCATGTTGAAGTTTGATCCTCAGTGTTGGAGCTGGGGCCTAATGGGAGGTGGGTACGGATCTTTCATAAGGAGATTAATGCCCTCTCTCTGGGGTGTGTTCTTGCTGGAATGGCTCCCATGAGGACTGGTCATCACAAAGAGCCTGGCACCTCACTCCTTTCTCTGTGAGATTCTCTCACACTGTGTGATCACTACACATGTTGGCTCCTCTTCATCTTCCACCATGAGTGGAAACCGCCTGAGGCTCTCACCAGATGTAGATGCTGATGCTTCCTGTACGGTCTGCAGAACTGTGAGCCAGATAAACATCTTTTCTTTATAATTCACCCAGCCTCAGGTATTCCTACATAGCAACACAAAACAGACCAAGACAGGTAGCTGTAAGTTTAATCATTGTTACTGAATTTGCTTGGCTTGAGTCACAAGAAGCCAGAATCTGAACAGCAAAGGTGGGCTGTAAGTCACGAATATTCCACATGTCAGGCTTATACCTCCTTCTAGTTCCTAATCTTATATTTGGGATAGATGTATCCTTTGAGATAGGCGGGGAAATAAAGGTGGCTGCCTGACACCCTACTCATAAAGCATGTTTCTACCCATGATGAAACATGCTGGCCTTCTCCAGCTTTGGTTGGTTGATTCCGTTGTACATTACCTGTACCCAAGAGAATACGGACTGCCACGTGCCAGAATATCTTGAGTGATTAACTTTATAAGGTGTCAGCAAGCAGTTGCTGTTGAGAAACGTGTCCCAGAAGGCCAAAGACAGGGAACAACAGAAGAGTCTTCACGTGTACAGTGGATGCATACCTGAAAAGTTGAGGGTCAAACGGAATGAAATCCATTGTCTCGTGAACTTTCATTGCGCCACTGGAGATTAAGTCCACTGAAAAAATTTGACTGCAAAATCTCTGATTTTCATAGAAATGTGTGCTCTAAGAAATAATAAAGCTGTGTGTTGTCTTTGCAACCACCGTTTTCTACTCATTAGCAAGGAGAGAGATAACAGAAGTTTTCTTCTTCCCTCCTTCCTTCCCTCCGTCTCTTTCTCTGTCCTCCCTTTTCCTTCCTTCCTCCTTCCCTTCCTTCCTTTCTTCTTCTCTCCCTCCCTCCAGAGGAAAGAGAGCTTCCAAGGCACAACTAAGCTTCCAGGATGCAGCTCTGAAGCAGGTCACAGCATATTTCTGAGAACAAAAACTGTGATCTCCTGCCCTTTCTGCTTCCTGGGAAGTTGGTTTCTTTATTTGGCATTTGTTTAGCATTTATTTACAAAGTTTAGGCAGCAGCTGTGACTTCAGCAGGTACACAGAGAGAAGAGCTAGCAGGCTGCCAAATTCCACGAGTACAAATCAAATGTAATGCCATGTTCTGTGAGTTCTCCGTATTATGTGAAATTAAACTTTGGACTGTCGAGTTGCTTTATGAGAAGGGTTGCTTCCACTGATCTCTGCAAGCCAGTGGTTAACATTAAAGATGAGACATGTGTCTGGCTGGGATGCATCAGGGCAGGTCTATTTGAAAGAGGGCGGGATGTGTGGAGCATTGTTGCGGGAAAGAGCGGATGGGCTAGATATTGGCTTTCTGGCTGAATTGGGCTGGGCCTCTCTAATAATAGCTCTCAGAGGAAAAGGCCAATTTGCTCTCCTGCTGTTTTCTAGAATGCTTAAATTCCCTTTTCTCAGTGGCCCAGTTATGTACCTTAAGCATATGGGAACTCCAGCAACTATCTGCCCCAAATTGCACACCCTGAGCACATTTCTAACAATGTGCCATTTTGATGGGAGCAGAGACAAGGAGGGGGGTGGTAGAGATTGCCCCATGCCAGCCGAGAGCGTGACAGCCAGTCACCCTTGCAGGGGGACTGCAGAGGAAGTTTCAGTGCCTGAGGGTGCCGCGTGTGTCACTAGAGCTTTGTCACCATCTGTGGCAGGAGTGGGGAGTGAGAAGACCATGTGTGAATCAACGCGGGAGAGTCTGCCTGGTTCTGGCTGGTGAATTCTTTGTTTGTTTGATTTTACTTTTTTTGGTTTGAGAGCTAGACACAACGATAACAAATGCTTGCCTCACTACAGAATTCAAGATAGAAGGATCTTTTTTTCTCTCCCCACCGTTACTTCTTCCTCCATCATTTTGAACACTCCCATGTTCTATTTCTGCAGCTCCAAACTTCCCTACTTGTGACCCACGGTTGGGATTGTACAGGGACTGCTCAATAGGTTCAGAGTCTTTCTGTCTCGTGACACCCGGGAAGTCACTAAACCTTGAGTTGCTCTTTGCCCAGCACTGGGTCAATTCAAGGCTTCTCATTCATCTGCACCTCATATTTGTAGGGGGAAGCAGCAAAACGGAGAGGCTTTGGATTCACTCAAGTCAAATACCCTTTGATTGTTTAAGCAGGTTGGAACAGAGTGGAATGTGCTTTTGTACCATGGGGTCAGATCACGGAAGTATAGAATTGGAAGGCCAAAAAGATTAGATGGAAAGAAATGGTGGCAAAATTTCCTGGCCAGCTGAAGTGACAATGCTCACACCAGCATCTTCCTCAGCCTTGTAAGCTTTCCTTCTTGTTCTCGGAACAAACAGTGTCTATTTAGTATTTTTGCTGTGAGAAAACGTATCTGGAACTCAGCTGCTTTGGCTCAGGGGCCGACTTTCTGGTGAGTAGGAGTGGTCTAGGCGAGAGTGTCAATGTGGGTGCTTTTTGTTCTGGGAGCAGAGGTTCAGCGGTGTGGTTTGACTACTGAGCGCAGGCACTCTTTGGGTGTGGGGGAAGTAAAAAAATTTATATGATTTTGTTGTTTTCCTTACAAAGCTCACAGTGTAGGGATTTGTCAGTTTGTTAAGTCAAAATAGCAACACGGTGTGGAAAATCAAAGATGACCCTGGCCTGGAGCCACAAGAGCAAAGGAAAGGAGTTGGGGTGAAGGTCTCTGAGGCTTCAAGAGGATGGGGCAGGCTTTTTCAAGAATCATGAAAAGCAGAAGGGACAGAGGCTGTGTGCAGTACATGAGTTTTTCCAAAAAAATATTTGTCCACTGTCTGTTTTTTCTTGTGTGTAGCTTTAAGGGTTGTGCATAACCTTTTATAATTAGAGGCTGACAAATTCCCAGTACCTAGGACAAATTCTGACACATAGTTGGTGCTTAATAAATGTTAGTTGAATAAAGAAATACTCCTTATTAGCCATCACTTGGACTTGTGAGAAGAAAGTATGGATTTTTTTTTTTCCTGGATAATAAGTTCTTTTTAAAGGTATAGATGGGGTGCTTGTAATAGCCACCATCCTGAGCTCCTAATTTATGTTTACTATATTATAGTCTATCTAATTTAATCTCACAGCAGCCATGCAAAAGAGTTTATTGTCTTTCTTTTATTTTTCATTTTATTTTGTTTCAATTTTTCTTTTTCTTTTTTCTAAGACAGGGTCTTGCACTGCCACCCAGGCTGGAGTGCAGTGGTGCAAGCATAGCTTAGGACAGCTTTGACCTCCTGGGCTCAAGTGAGCCCAAACTCTTCGGTAGCTAGGACTACAAGCATGAGTCACCATGGCTGTCTTATTTTTAAAATTTTTGTAGAGCAAGGGTCTTACTCTGTAGCCCAGGCTGGTCTCAAACTCCTGGCCTCAAGCGTTCCTCCCACCTCAGCCTCCCAAATCCCTGGGGTTACAGGTATGAGCCACCTCACCTACCCCTTATTATCCACCTTTTAGAGATGACAAAACTGAAGCTCAGAGAGGGTAAATTACTTACTGATGACACACAGCCCATGAGTGACAGGAGCAGCGTTTGCTCTTCTGTCTGTTCTGACCCCCAAATTGGTACTGTGTCCTCAATCCCCCTGTGAGCTCATGTTAATGGTCGTAGCTGATTGGAAAGTTAGTCTTTTAAACAAGGAAATAAATGAAATGAGGGAATTTTATTTCCCATCAGATTTCATCTCGCCTAGAGAGATTTATGTCCTTGGATTATATTTCATGGAGTCTTTTTATGAGCAGCCAGATTTATAGGTAATAATCAATAGAGTGCTGAGCTAGGTTTCTGTTGCATATGTATACCTTCACAGAGAGAAGCTAAAATGGTCAAGGAAGAGTTTCCACTCAGCACCCTAACTGAGCTGACACTGTCGGAGGAGTGGGAACAAGAGGGGAGAGAGACAGAGTTTACGCTTGGGGGGCTGCTTGGGAAATAGTTGGGGGCCAGCTGTATATTTGGAGAACGTAAGCCACCAGAGGAGGCTCGTCTGTCAGGAGAGGGCATGACTCTTATATCAAAGTCTACATGTGCAGACTGGGTAACATGGCGAAACCCTGTCTCTCTAAAAAATACAAAAATCAGCTGGATATGGTAGTGTGTGCTTGTAGGAGGCTGAGGTGGGAGGATCACTTGAACCCAGAAGGTTGAGGCTGCAGTGAGCTGTGAGCATATCACTGCACTTCAGCCCGGGCAACAAAAGGCAAACCAAAAATCCCCCAAAGTCTACATGTGTATGTTTTTACAAATTGATGCCCTTGAAGATATCCCTGTTTAGACCTGAGTATATCCTGGAATACCTGAGGAGCCTGCATTTGAGGGTGGTCTGTAGTCAGCAGAGCTACATGGAACTGAGGTGCCTGATGCTTGATACTCATAATTTTGCTCAGAGGTTATATGTGGTCATAGACCCCGTGTGTGTGTCTGTGCAGGACTGGATCTCCTCATGTGTATTTGATATTTTTGTTTTATGAGCCTTTTTCTTGCCCCTTTGGGTTTGTCTTGTTTAATTTCTGCAGGACTTCAGAATCTAACAAAACGTCATCTGATAAGAGGACTTAAGCTATTTCTTCTCTTAGGTATATTTGAGTTTAATTTCAGTACCCTTGGAGACCAGAAAACTTTAAGAGGCAAAAATTGAATTGCTAATTATGGGATTCCAGGGTATTGAGAGAGTAGTGTTATAATAATTTCAGGGGCAAAGAGCTCTTCTCAGATGCCTCTCAAATATGATCACAGGGGCCATTGGTTCCAAAACTTTGAAGAATAACCTGGGGAATGTATTAAAAATGTAGACAGTCAAGAGTGGGACTGGGAATCCAGACATGCAGGTTTAGAATAGGACTCAAGGATCTCGATGTCTGAGACCTTGTGTGGAGACAGCTACTTGTTCTGCTTTTGTGTAAGGAATAGAAGTCACCAGTGTGAGGGTCGGCATGCATGCGTTTGTGTGGTTGTGTACCTGGATGCATGTGGACTTTGGGACCTGGAGCTTGGAGTCTTAGTTCCTTTTCTGGCAATGTGACTTTGAGCTGCTCCCCAAGCTATAAACATGGCTTCTATCTCAAGAGAAAGCAAGCAGTAGGCATTTTCTTGTTTACTGGAGGGATTCAGGTGATTGAAGGTAGCTGCTGCCCTTTCTTTGAGTCTTGGGGACTCTAGTGTAAATGTACTGTTGAGCCCCACTAAACTTTCATTAAGTCCTCCCTCTGCTTCCTAGGTGGCTGAAAGTGTCCAGCTATAGGGTATAATGATCACTTTGTAGTGTTTTTATATTTATGCTTTCTGTAGCTTTGCAACATAAAATGTCATGTTTTCCTTCCCTCCTTTCCTTCAAACCTTTATCCCTTCCCTCCTTTTCTCTTAGATACAGAAATCAGTATGAAACTTAGCATTCGGAGAAGCAGCTCTATAGTTCTTCCCATTAGCCTATGTGTATTGCATATATGCATATCACTTGTGCATTTGTATTGGCAGTACATACTTATAAATGCTGCCATAAAGCTCAGTTCTTCCATCCAGGATGGGAATGGAGTTGTTAAAGACAGTTGATGCGGTGGCATCTCTTGGCCAACAGTTTTATGCCGCACTGGCTCTGAGCAGATAACATTAATAGGAATCACATTTTAAAGTTGTAAATTTGATGTAAAATATTAAATTTGACAATAATTGCATTATAAAGCAAAAATCCTATTTATTAAAGGGCTTCTGCCTCTTCCTTATGTGAGGGGCTCTGAAATTCTTGCTCATACCTGCCCCTAGCAATTATCATGCTTTCTCTAAAATTCTGCCTTATTTTTCCATTTTCATAACAACTACATTATGATGTGACATATTTTTTCCAGATATTTTGCTGGAGTAAATAAATAGGATATTAAATTCAACTGGGGTATTAGATTATAAATTAGTTCTGTAATAGGCGTCATAATGTTATTTAGATTTTCAGTTTACACAGACCTTGTAGCAACTCCCCAGAGCTATGCTACAGAATTAGAAGTAGATAGCAGTTGATGTAAGAAAATTGGTTTTTGTAATATGCTGATGCCAATGGAGTTGTGCTGTATGTAAAGGTATTTAAATAGCATGCTCCTACTTACTTGATTGTACAGACAAAAGATTGATCATAATTGCAAATGATTGATTTGTTGGTGCTGATATTGGCCATCTGTGAAACAAAAATATTTCTTTCCAAAATGGAAGCAGTACTTCACGTGTGAGGGCTAAGAATCCAGGCTTTAGAGAGCATAAGACTACCTCTGAGTAGATGTTTCTCTTTCATCTGATTGGTGTAACAATTTTATCACAACTGTTTCTTAGTGACAAAGTTTTTTGGTCCTTTCAGTTGTATTTCATATGAAGGAAGGTATCCCACTGAGGAATGCTATGTGGTTATTGAAGTTGTTGACAAGCAGGGTATAACTTTAGTGAACCATTACCCATGGGACACAAACGGAAACATGCACATTTAATTTTTTAAAAAAGCATGTATTTGCTAGGTGAGGGCCAATAGCAGCTTAAAAAGAGTGCAACTGGGTAGCAAAAGGAATTTGTCTTTTTGGTGGTCTCTTTGATCTCTCTAAACCGAGGGTTGGCAAGCCACGGTAGATAAGACAAATCCGGCTGCTGCCTATTTTTGTGTAGCTCACCAGCTAAGAATGGTTTTTGCATTTTTAAATGGTTGAATAAAAATCAAAGGAAGAATAATTCTTCATAACACATGAAATTGATATGAAATTCAATTTCAGTGTAGATAAATAAAGTTTTATTGGAATGCAACCATGCTCATTTGTTTACATATTGTCTATGGCTGTTTCTCTACCACAACAGCAGAATGAGTAGCTGCAAAGGAGACCAGGTAGCCCCAGAGCCTAGAATCATCATCACTATCAGTCCCTTTACAGAAAATGTTTGCTGGCCTCTGCTTTACAGTAAAACCAGGGTAGACTTCTGTGTTCTGGCCATATCAGCAAACCCTGTACTAGGGACAGATAGAGTAGGAAGTGGATATCCTCTGCTTGGGACTTCAGTGACCAGTGAACTGTGGCACTTTAGCTAAAGGATATAATATGAATTAACAAATAAGAAAGATTTTACCCCTTGGTTTAAAAAGTTGCTGAATGTAAAATCAGTCCAACTAACTTCTGTAGCATGACTAGAAATTTCCTATAGGGATAAGTTCATTTCCAAATGTATGGAACTTGTAGCTGGTTATCTAGAAGTTGGTGCCCCACAAGACTATAATAAGGTACCCCGGCCAGGCGCGGTGGCTCACACCTGTAATCCCAGTACTTTGGGAGGCCGAGGCAGGTGGATCCCCTGAGGTCAGAAGTTCAAGACCAGCTTGGCTAACATAGTGAAACCCCGCCTCTACTAAAAATGAAAAAAATAAAAAAATTAGCCAGGCAAGGTTGCAGGTGCCAGTAATCCCAGCTACTCGAGAACCTGAGACAGGAGAATTGCTTGAACCCAGGAGGTGGAGATTGCAGTGAGCCAAGATCACACCATTGTACTCCAGCCTGGGCAACAAGAGCAAAACTCTTGTCTTAAAAAAAAAAAAAAAGTTCCCCAGGGGGGTAAAAGCTATTTTAGAGTCTTGGGTCTCATCCATACAACACTATTGGAAAGTGCCTGGGGCTGGGCAGGTGAGATCTGGGCCTGGTTGTTTTTTCCCCTAAGCAGCCCTGACACTTAGGAAAATTCTCATTCTCTTTCTGGTCTTGGTCTCTTCCTTCATTTGAAGGTGAAGTGGCTGGACTCAGTGGCCTCTAAAGCCCCACTTGGTACTGAGATGATACAGTGTCTCTGATAATGGGAGCCATCACTAGCATAAGAAGGTCCCAGTCCCAGGAAAGACAGCCTCTTCTTTCTGGAGTCTTTGTAGCTTCTCTTGCCTCTAAAATGCTGCATTTCATTAAGGGTTCACAAGTCTTGACATGTTTGTAAAGAAAGACACGGCAGGAATTCATATGCCTCGCCTTATAACAAACATGTTGTGAATAACCTATATTTGGAATACAATTTGTCATAGTGATGCGGGCAGAGTTTTAAATTTGAGCAGCTTCTGAAATGCAGTGTTTTATTCTTCTCAAGCAGCTCCCCAAGCTCTCCCACTTTACACTTTGAAGGGAGTCTTTATTGGAGAAGCTCCTCTCCATTTCTGAAGAATGGGAACATTTGCATTAAACGACACAAGAGATGCCATTGTAATTTCATGAGAATTACCCTTTCCAATGAATGTTAGATTAAGAACCAAGTAAAATCCCTTGAAAGTGGCTGGAAGATAAATTAGAGCTGAGCTGCAGTTAGGTAGAACTAAATTTTATTCCTTCCCTTTAAAATGGTTTTTAATTGATTTGGCATACTTTTAAGTTAATAATGAATACTGTACCTAGGTCTGCATGATCACACCTGTGAATTAGATCTATTGCGCTGGAAACAGCTTTCCCTTACAGAGGACAGTGATTCTAATGAAGAGTCTTTGCTTATTGCACCAGTGGAAATGTAGTTCATGGTGGTTTCAGACAGTTCCCTAATTAGCAGTCCGGTCTGTTCCCCTGAATACTTTACCTGAAACAGTATGGAAATGCAGGAAGGAAAGATGCTTTATCATGATGTGGGGAGTTCTTTCCCACTTTGCATGAGGATCTTGGAGCTGAAAGAGTTGTGCAAACACGTACTAAGGCCCAGAGAATTTAAAAAAGGGTGGAAATGGTTAATTCTGAATAAACAAATGGTTCTTATGTCAGAATAATGTATTTCACACAAGGTTTTTTTTTCTTTTTGTTGTGGGGGAAGGTTATTAAATTTCTAAATTAGGCCTTCGTGATCAGATAAGGCAAAGAGGTATGTTGTGGGTGAAGGTGAGAATTTCATGGTACTTGTATTCACCTGTTAGGGAATGAAGCCTCCTTGGTGGTTCTCCAGTATTATGGGTACAGCACGGGGTGTATCCTGAATCCATGCTTAAAGGCCATCATTAGAGACAATATGAAGGGCTCAAGAGAGGATGAGCTAAAGATAGACAGAGGTGAAAATATTTAAGGAAGAACATAGCATCATCCCATGGACTCAGCACGGAGTGAGAAAAAAAGAGATGGAGAAAATATGGAAGGAGTCAATAGAGGAGAAAACCCAATGCATTTCAAGGAATACAGTGTCCCGAGAGGCACAAGCTAACATTCGACATACCTTTATCTTAAATAGAGCATTCGGTCACTTTTATTAAGACCAGGATCTTAAAAGCTTAGGAAAATGAATAATCTGAGTATTAGTATAATATGATAATAAGAACTATGTATACCATACATGTATATACATGTCTATATCAGTACATACATGTATTGAGAACTCACCATGTCCCAGGTGCTAGGCTAAGTACTACAAACAGAATAATCTGCTTTTGTTGTTACCATATTGCTCTGAGGTAGGTACTACCATGTTTTCCATTTTAAAGAACAGAAAACTAAGGGACAGAGAATATACCTTCAGCCCAGTTCATATGGCTAGAAAGGGAAAGGACAAGGACTTAAATCCTGGAAGAATGACTCCAGATCTCATGATATGCTGATTCTGCAGAGGGAACTCAGTCTGTTACTTAAAGGTGGAGGAGGAATTGTGAATTTCTTGAACTTGAACAACAGGAGTCAGAGTGAGGGCTGTGTTGAAGGGCTGCCAGTTCCCATGATGCACTAGAGCAGTAGACCGCTGCATGCTCTCTTGCTACCAAACTGTAATTAAAATTATCATACAGTATAATGATTTCTAATACATTTCAGAACAAATCACCATCTTATATCTGACATGTCGTTAATGTTTACTACCATAATTACCAATTTGAAATATAAGGCAGCGATTTTTATTAGTGTTTGGTTATGTATAATTATGTCAAATATGAGACTGCAATTTAGATTGAACTGTATTAGCTATGATCATACAAAATGATTATACTGTATATTTGGCACCCTGGGTATTTTATTTTTTTATAGATTTTTTCCTCCAAACCATAAAGAATTATTTAAAGATAATCCAAAGGTTATTTGTAATGCTTTTTATTTTAAGAGTTTTAGACTGTGGGAATATACATACAAAAAATGGAATATACTAAATCATGGTTTGACCAAAATGAATGGGAGCTACCAATCAGTGAATATCTTTGGTGTGCTAGACCCTTTTCTGGACACTTTGCATCTTAAATTTTTTTTTTTTTTTTTTTTTTTTTTTCCTTTTTCCTGACCAGGTATTTGGAACACAGAGAATTATAGACATTTTATCCATGTAGTGAGTGGTAAAGCCGAAATTCATGTTCATAATCTTTCTGGGAATTTTTGTCCTGGGTGGTTAAAATAAGAGATTATTTTTGATACACTATTGCCACAGTATGCATTTCTATAAAATTAGTAGTGCCCTATACTTAATGAAATAATATATATGCTGGTTCTTTTTAAATATATTAATCAGGATTCTATACATAAACAGCCAGAGCAGATTTTACACACACACACACACACACACACACACACACGCACGCACACACACACAGACACAGAGAGAGTGAGAGAGAGAGAGAGAGAGAGAGAGCAAGCAAGTGAGAAAGGTTGATTTATTATAAGGGATTGACTTATGTCATTATGGAGGCTGAGAAGTCCCAAGATCTGCAGTCTGAAGACTTGAAAACCAGGAGTTCCAGTGAAGGACAATGCTGGGGAACCAAGACAGCAAATTCCAGTCTGAATCTGAAGGCAGGTGAAGCTATTTGTTCTATTCAAGTCTTCAAGAGATCGGATGGGAGCACAGCTCACAATGAAGAGGACAGTATGCTATACTCAGTCTACTGATTCAAATGTTAACCTTATCCACAAACACTCTCATAAATACACCCAGAATAATATTTAACCATGTAGCTGGGTACCCCACGGCCCAGTCAAGCTGACACACAAAATTAGTTATCACATGCAGACCGAAGCTGTCCTTATTACAAAAAGCCTTGAGTTTTTTGTGTTATGATAATAATAAAGTGTGATGATTAAGGTAAGCTCTTGGTGATTAAGGACTACATGATAAGCAATATACTTTTACTATACTCACGTAATCTATGTGAAATGTCCCTTTTATAAATAAAGCAACTGAGATGTGGAGAGGTTCCCTCTACACAGTGGTAGAGCTAAGATTTAAATGTAGAACTCAAATTATCATACAGTACAATGATTTCTAATACATTTCAGAACAAGTCACCATCTTATATTGGACATGAATACCAGAGTTCTTTCTCTTAGGTGTTCATTCCCATAGAGATAATAATCAAGTCACTTCTTGTGATGAATGACTCTGTTTCCTCAACCTTCCCCAGGAAGACCCATTTTCCACTCCCAAATACACTTTTCTTAACACTTCCCTTGAAAATTCTTCATTTTATCGATACATTTCAAAAATTTGGTCATCAAAATTTATTAAATTCAATACGCCAAATACTGACATTCCAATGACCAACAAGCATAAAAACAAACAAACAAACAAACAACTACAAACCCCAAATCCAGGAAGATTACTTCCTCGTGCTGGTGCATTATCAAATTATTTAAAAGAAATATACAATTTAGACTTTAAAAGCCATAAAACGATATTAGAGAGAACTATATATCTAATTCAATCACAAATATGACTTTATAAATTTCCACTTGCTCATTTACACATACTTTGTTTTTAAAAAAAGAAGCTCCTTGAGGGAAGGGCTATGTGTGTTCTGTTCTCCACTATACCTGGTTCTTTCTATGGTACTTGATGTAGTAGGAACTCCATAAATATATATGTACAGATGAAAGAATCAATCAATTAAGTATTAATATTAGCTTGTGTTTTGCTTTTTAATTTTGTTAATACATCCATATATTTTACATCATAATTATTTTAAATATTGCTTAAAATTAAGTGTACAAAGTAACTGATTATTAATGAACAAATTTGCATCCTAACAAAGAGTGATAATTTATCTATAATTGATTCTCTTGACATGCATCTCGCTTTTTTGGATTTACTAAAAACTAAAACTATATACCTTTGTAAAACCAAAGATTGTTCTCTCTGAGCTCCTATTTGACCATAGAAAACCTTTCAACAAGTTTCTTCCTGCATGCACCTTGTATTACTTAACTATGAAATCTGTGCCCAATGTAAGAGCATCTATTATGAGTTTCTGATTTCATCAGTGATAAGGGGTTTGCTGGCTAATCTCCACTCATGTGATTAGCCATCATTGGGCCAGCAACATGCATTTGCAAGGTCATCATCAAAAACTGGACAAGAGAAGGTTTAACCATGTGTTTTAACTGAGTTGGCTGAATGGATGCTCACTGAGCTCATAGCAGTGACCTTGGCTAATACTGGATTCTGTCTAAGCCATGGCATACCAAACCACCTCACATTGAAAATTAACCCACCGTTTCAGCTAAAATGAAAAAAAGAAAATATTTTACTTATTACTGTTTTACTGGAATTTATAGTATAGACTCATTATGCTTGATTAAAAATGTACATGTCAAGATCCAGAACTTTATATTTTAATAAATAAAAATTACATTTTTTTTGTTGTTTCAAGTGTTTCCAACATCACAGAGATGTATGAATAAGTCCTTTTAGGGCTCATCCTGAAAAAGAGACTTATAAATCCTTTAACTTAATTCTACAATTGATCCCCTAAGAAAAGTTAAATATCACCGTTGTTTGTAGATTGCTAGATCACCACAAAGATAATTCTTTTATAAATACAGATGGTGCCCTTATGGAAATTGCAAGATAGCAAGTAGGTGCCCATAGGAAAAAAAAAATGACACGTTATTAGCTAATAAAATGGTGCTTAGTAGAATTATGCTTCTTGGTCTACTTTGTGGCTTCCTTGAACTTACCATGCCCTGTTTTCAGGTTTGGTTTTGAATATGTGTTCCTTCTAAAACTTTAAAAGTAAAATATGAGTTTGATTGTCTTGAGCATAAAATGCTAATCACTGATTAACAGTGAATCATGCCTATGAAGCTTCCACCTCCTCACTCCCTTCTCACCCCAAGTCATTCTCCCTGGCATGAATTGATGAAGCTGAAGCAATAGCCAGAAGATGAAAACACAACACCAGATTGATAGTTACAAAAGAAGGAGCCAATGAATATGTTATTCAAAACTTATTGATGTAAAAATGAATCCTCAGCATTTTGGCATTTAAGGGGGAAGGAGAAGGGAAAGGGGAGGAACCTACATTTACTGAGTGCTTAGCGAGTGCCAGGTCATAGAAACAGTCTCCACTTTGGTTCCCCACTGGGGCTTTTGCCTTTTATTCTCTGTGGGCTACATTGTACCAAAATAACCATTCCTCTCTCTTTTTTAACATCAGTTTTCTTTTTTTTTTTTAAAAGAGTGAAAAGGAATTTTATCATGGTATCAATATATGGAGGGCATTTGCATATTAGCATTTGTGTTTTCCACTTTCATTACTCTGTTTGTTGGTGGGTGGAATGTTGAGAAATGTTGCCCAACCTCTTGCAAATGGCACGTGAATAATCCCGTAATCAGTGTAATGTATTCTCTTATGGGAGTAATCAAGTCATTCAGCTTTGAAGTAAGATCCAATTTTTAGAAAGTGGCTGATGAATGCAGTTTCAGGTATTTAGAGGAAGCTGAGGTACCTAAACTATATGGGTCTTCTGGTTGAGCAAGGGAAAGAAGTACTTGAGGAAACTGAAGTGGACCGTTCTAAAAATACCTAAGTTTCAGGATATATTTTCCTAGTGGCATAGTATTCAATTTAAGATTTTAAAATTAAACATGTCTGTGTGCTTGTGGATTTAGTGCTGTGGGAAGCCGAGTTAGCTGGTAGCGAGGAATGGGAAGATGGCAGCTTATTGTAAATCTGGGGACTGCGCTTCCTCCTGCTCTATTGTTCCTTCCCCAGGTCTTTGCAGCCTGGAGTCCTCATTATTCAAGGCTCAGCTTAAATGTTCTTGCCTCAGGGATGCTTTCCCTGAGCAGGTTTCCCCTGCCCGTAAGCCACACTCTACCTCATCTCCCTTTCCTTTTTTATTTTCTTCAAGGCCCTTATCACAAACAGCAATTCTTACTTATTTGCTCACTTACCCTCCTCTGGGATAATGTAAGTTCCTTGACAGCAGAGAGTTGGTGTTGCTTATGATGGTATTCACAAGATCCCAAACAATTCCAGGCACCTTGGAGGCACTGATGAAAGGCACTGATGGAGGCAGGGACTGACTGACTGAACAAATGAATGTTAAACCAGTGGCCCAGGATCTTGGGGCTCAGAGAGTTACTCTCCACCTACATCATCTGCATCACTAAGCAATCTAACAGAGAAGCTGCATTCTTTCTCCTACAACACGAAGCAACTCTTCAGTGGCATACCTTAGGGTCAAGGCTCACCCTAGTCCATCTGGTCCCAGGTAGGAGGCTGTCGCTCATTCATTGGGCAGCTCCAGTTCCCAGTCAGGCCACAAGCCAGCAGTCATGCAAAATGCTGCAGTGTCCCTGTTAGTTAAGCTTCCTATTACTTAAGACATCCATTTCAAAAATAACTCCGGCATCTCTCGTTATGTTCTGTTCTTGATTTGCAGGCTGTAGCAATCCAAATCCCATTAACGCCAGAGCCCTTGCACAAAGCCTTTTGTTACTGACTTGGGTTAATTTAAATCTGTGCATTTGTAGCCCCTCTCTCCCAACCTTAGGCTTTTCAATGACTCTCTTACTCCCCTCTTTGGCACTTGTGCTCCCTCTCTTTTTATTCATTTCCTCTCTCCTTCTCCTCCCTCTTTTCTCCCTCTTTTTCTTCCTTCTCTCTCTCTTCTTTTGCCTCCTAGAGTGTGGGTGAGTCTTAAGGATTTTCTCTTTCTGCATTTGAATTCTAAGCACGGGAAGAACAATTTTCTTCCTAGTTTTCTCTTTGACCACCTCTTCCACTTCAGATGTATCTAGTATTCTAACCTTAAGCAAGGTCTTCATGGAAAGCCCCGTATATAAAATCTTCATGTACAAGTAAGCAATTTTTGGACTAATCATGGGTGTATCAACACATCCCTATGGAATTTCTTTTCTTTTTTTCTGCCCCTGGCATTGATTTTCTGTTTTTTAAGGTAATGCATTGCTCACTGTGAAGCATTCATATAATAAAGAAAACCCAGGGTGACTTTAAGCAGAAGGCTTCCCCTGTGTAGTCAAAAGAGGATTTGGCTTTCAAGAGAATAATTAACAAAACTCGTTTTAAGGGCCCATTTATTGCAGAAAATAGTGGAATTACCTGTCCAAGGGAATGAGAAGTGTTCAGATGTTGCCGACATTTCCCCCAACTGCACTGTGGTCCCAGAATAATGACTTCTTTTTATAGGAAAAGCAGGAGAAGTTGTTTCGGTTCAGTGAATAGGAAACACTGGTACTAGGCTTTCTTGGTTTGCACAAAAACATGCCCAAGTCTGCCTTTTCAACAAAAGCCACTGGACCACATCAGAACCAAATAGGGTATATATTCCTTATCATTTGATTTATTTGTTCTTTTAACAAACCCACATTTCCCAAAGTCTTTTCCATAGAATAAGTGTCACATAGGATTTTTCCATGCCAAAGGGTTCCATGGTCACATAAATTGGGAGAACGTTCATACCATTGTTGACAGTTCTTGGAGATGTGTGATACACATTAGCGTATTAAACTATGAGAAAGCCTGAAGCAAAGAGAACTGGGCTATCTCATTTCTTTGTTGTTTCTAAAACTTATTTCACTATGAAGTCTCTCTCTTTTTTTTTAAGTAACACCTGCAAGTATTCCTCAGATCCATTTGGCCACAAAAACAAAAACAGAGGCCGGGCGCAGTGGCTCATGCCTGTAATCCTAGCACTTTGGGAGGCCAAGGTGTGCAAATCTTGAGGTCAGGAGATCGAGACCATCCTGGCCAACGTGGTGAAACCCCATCTCTACTAAAAATACTAAAATTAGCTGGGCATGGTGGCCTGTGCCTGTAATCCCAGCTACTTGGGAGGCTGAGGCAGGAGAATGGCTTGAACCAGGGAGTCGGAGGTTGCAGTGAGCTGAGATCGCACCACTGCACTTTAGCTTGGCGACAGAATGAGACTCCATCTCAAAACAAACAAACAGACAAACACACACAGCGGAAACAAATAAGCAAAAGCAGTTCTTGTATACCTGCTCTGGGTGCATGGTCTTTGTTTGGGGCTTTTGCATTCCTGTTGCCCTTTTTATTCCTGGATAAGAAGATGCATGAGATAAGAACTCATCTCTCTAATCCGTAGTATCAGGCACTGTGCTGGGTGCTTTCTTTGCGTTACTGTCTTTGAACTCCAAGGCAGACTGGGATCTGCATGTTGCCGCTGAAGGTTCTAAAGCTCTAAAGAGGTAATATGTGTAACTTGCTTGGGCCACTTAGTGAGATATGTGGTGGAGTTGAGAGTAGGTTCACAGCGGTGACCTTCTGCCAAGGTCTCTTGGTGCTTCCAAAGCTCATGCCCTTCAGCACAGAAAATGCAGTGTTCATGGCACCTTTTCTGCTTTTCTGGGCCCTTGGTGGCATTCAATGGTCACGTTTTTGAAAGTAAAATATGTTCAGCAGTGTGGCATCACATTCAGACCCATCTTGGTGGAGACTCTTTGGACCCTTCACATGCAAGTAACTGGAAATTGAGTGTGTGATGTGTGTGTATACATATATGCAATTGACTCTTGAACAACATGGGGATTAGGCGTGCCAATCCTTCACACCATTAAAAATCTGAATATAACTTTTGGCTCTCCCAAAACTTACCTACTGATAGTCTACTATTGATGGGCAGCTTTATTGATAACATAGTCAATTAATACATATTTTATATGTTATATGAATTGTATACTATATGCTTATAATAAAGTAAGAAATGTTAAGAAAATCCTAAGAGCTGGGCAAGGTGCTCAGCTCTTTGGGAGGCTGAGGCAGGTTGTCACTTGAGCCCAGGAGTTCAAAACCAGTCTGGGAAAAGTGTCGAGACACCATCTCTACAAAAATATAAAAAATTAGCTGGGCATGGCAGGGCATCCCTGTAATCTCAGCTACTCAGCAGGCTGAGGTGGGAGGATCCCTTGATCTGGGAGGTTGAGGCTGCAGTGAGCCAAGGTGGCACCACTGCACTTCTGGATGACAGAGTGAGACCCCATCTCAAAAAAATAAAAATCGTAAGGGAGAGAAAATATCATTCCTATTCATTAAGTGGAAGTACATCATCATAAAGGTCTTCATCCTCATCGTCTTCACATTGGGTGGACTGAGGGGGAGGAAGGGGTGGTTGGTCTGCTGTTGTTCAGGTATGGCAGAGTGGAGATGGACAAGGTAGAAGGGGAGGCAGGAGAGACAGGCACACTTGGTGTAACTTTTATTGTAAAAGACCCCTATGTAAGTGGACCCATGCAGTTCAATCTGTGCTGTTAAAGGGTCAGCTCTGCGTGTGTGTGTGTGTGTATGTGTGTGTGTGTATACCCACCTATATGTATATATATGTCAGTTCCCTTGAATCCACTCCAGGGCGTAAAACACAGTAGGAACTTGATGAATATTTATTGACGTGAAATGAGAAATAAACTGCATGAAATATGACAATGGTCCATGCACTCTCTCATCTCTTCTACTTTGTTTTATCACCATTGGACATATATTTACGTGTTATTTGTTTTACATTTACTTGTTTATTTGCTTACTGGGTGTCTCCTCACATTTGGTCTTGAACTCCTTGGGGGAAAGGTCTTTAGATCACTTGTTTACTACTGTCAACCTACAGTAAGTGCTCCGTAAATATTTAGAAGAAGAGTAAATGGTCAGATTCAAGTTTTCTACCATTATTTATCTTTTCAAAATCTCCTCATATTGTTTTCTGTACTTGTTGACTCTTCTCTCTCAGGCATAGTTAAAATCTATGTAGGACTGTAAATAAAGGAAGTCCAAAGCTCAGTTATTCCAGTGTAGCAAATATTGAAGTGCCCTGTGTTAATGTGCATGGAGCCATCTGCAAGGCAGAACCAGCTACCAACTCTGATGTACAGGAAGTTGTTCAGCCCTGGGGACAGTGTGGACAGTCACCACTTCATGCTTTTTACCACAGCCGTCACTTGCCCAGCACAAATCTCTTCTGCAGAAACCCTAGGTTAAAAAAAAAAAAATCCAGGGAGCAACTATCCTTTCATCTACTAAAACCACACCCTGCTGGGCTGCTTAACCTGAGAAGTAAAGGTATTTCAATATAATTAATCTCCTTTGCAATCTTTTATAAACCATTCTTGGAAGGGGTCCATAGATTTCATCAGATAGACAAAGGGATGTGGAAAGGTCATAGACCCCTGAAAAGCCCTAACTAATAAATAGACTGGGTGGAATATTTTCACTGGTGCCTAGGCAAGGGCAAAGGACTGAAAAATGGTGTTTCTTTACTCTTTGAAGTTTAAAAAAATCGATGTGTTTGTTTCATGTTTGCCTTTGTCTTTTTCACTCCTTGTGTGTGGTGGGTACAGTCAGAACCTCACCCCCCAGCCCCGCACCTTTGTGGCAGAAGTGCTTCTGATTGCCTGCAATTTAGGAGGGCAGGCGAAGTCTACTCCTTGGGCAGGGTTACCTTCACTTCTACGGAGCCACCGGAATGAGCACAGGACCCTGTGCGGAATGCAGAGTGTAGTTGAAAGGCATCTGCCAAAATGTTTTCTGAGGACGGGTGGAGATCGAAGCACACCCAGCCCTGACTGGATTACCACAGCCCCAGAAGCACTTTATCCTCCTCTGCTGCTACTTGGGGTGGGAAGGGAGTCATGGGGTGGGGGGGGGGCAGTGGGTGCTTGGTGACTTAGCGGGGGCTGGGGAGGCAGGTCTCAGACATACATCTCTTAGCTTTGGGGCTGCCGCTGGGAATATTAAACTGCTTGCCCCAGAGATAACAGTGAGGGATTTTAAGTATGGGTCTGTTGATAACTTACCTTTCATTTGGATTATGTTGTATAAAATCTTTGTCAAAACAGCCTTTTAGCATACACATCTAGGCGGAGGCAGATTGTGGATCAGTAGCCAATTGTATTCAGAGAAGAAGCTGAAGCTTAAAAAAGGGATACGCTTTCCTAATGGCTGTGTGTTGGAGGTAGGGAAGTGGAGGGAAAAAATGATCATGCTGGATCTTTAAGAAGGGGTCCCTTAATAGCTAGAAATAGCAAAATAGGAGAAAGGAATGGAAGAGAGCATGAATGAAATAGAATAACCAGAAATGTATTACAATTAACAGAAATGGTGTTTACTCAATTACATACTCATGTCTAATGTGAAAATAGCTGAAAAAATTAAAAGCCTTTCCTTGGAACAAATTTATTTTCTTGGACCACACAGAATAAAGCAAACCATAATTTGCTGTGATGAATTACATCCAAGGTGAAAAATGGAAATACAGCGGGTAGTCTGCCTGCAGCGTACCTAGAGTCCCTATAGATAGAGAAAGTGTCTTTCTCTCAAGAAACCAGAGATGGGTGTCTTGGTTCTGAGGGAAACCAGATGACCCAGGAAGAGGAGGAGAAGGGCAAGGAAGGGTCCCAAGGATTCAGAGGTGTGTGTGAGTCTGGAGAGGTCAGAGGCTTTCAAGGTTGAACCATTTGCTCTTTAGGCTGAGGGAGAAAGAGTGCTAGGGCAGGGATTCAAGAATGTGGTCCAAAGTGAGGGAGAGGTAGATTTGCGTGGCATTGGCATTTTTGATGGATTGTAGTGATGAGAGATGAAGGCTAGAAAATGAAAGGGAGAAAGAGGAGCAATGGAAACATTCTCTATTACCCAGAGACTCTCCCAGTAGGGTGAAATAGGGCGGGTGATGTGGTGTGCCGATTTCTGGGGTGATCTTCATGAAAACAGGTCAGGGAAACTGACAAGGAAGCAAGCATAGAACTGGTTGGAATAGGAATGCCCGTGTCTTCCTATTTACAAGAGATGTATCAATCCATGTGCACACAAGTAAGTGGCAAAACTTATTGGGGAAGCGTCAAGGTGGAAATACGTAGCTATTATTTTTGTGGCCTCTAGCTACAAGAATTAACAGGTGAAGATAGTCTAGAGACCCAAACTGGGGAAAAAATGACATTTTAACATTTTGTCAAGTGGGCAATTTAAAAATAAACTTGGAGTCAATATATACCATTAATGCTAGAGGTTGTGTTATAACAATGCAAAATGCCTTCTTTTTGATAGTGGTTAAAAGGCATGTCATAGGGGGTGAGGAACCATATATAGGAGAGGTGTATGTGATTGTGACAGCAGCCCTACAAAGCTATTGAAAACATACCATGACTCTGCCCTCCAGAATTAACACCATAACCTATGTCAGGGACTCACTATTATCCTCATATCAGCTCTTGGATCCTGTCCAGTCCCATTAGCGATTCCCATGTTGATTGCTCTGTTACTCGTGAATGTTAATTGCTTCTAAATCTCTTTGGATGTTCAGATGCTAGGGGAAAAAAATCTGACTGGCGAAGGTGTGAGTTTTATTAATGGGCAAGTAAACAGGAAATCTGTTTACAGACCCAAGTGGAATGTCTGTGACTCAAGATGCCGTAAACAGCTGATGTGGTACCTTTCTTTGCATGTCTGTCATATGTTGGTGGTGTGAGAGCGGGGATGGGGGAACAGGGTTTCAGTGATCACTGTGGTGTTTGCCCAGAATTGGTACACTTGCAGATGTAGTGAGACACTCACATTCTTCCCTCTGGTATTCCTGCTTTGCTTAGTATGAAATGATAACCTTGCTACCTCTGAGAGAAGCTTATACTTAGTAAGTGCTATTAAATCAGAAGATGTAAAAATATGAGTATAATTTGGCCTATCACCTAGTTTCTGAACTAGAAGGAACTTCAGAAATAAGCTTCTTAAGCTTTATTTTACTCTTGAGAAACAAAGGCAGTGGGAGAGGAGAAGGTAAGGGCTCACAGCAGAGCTGGCTAAGAAGCCAGGTCACCCACCTTGCACTCTGGCACTTAAGATAAGGGAAAATGATAAAAACAGGTGTTTATTATATTTTCCAGAAGCATTTCATTGTTTGCGGAGTTTTAATTTTTTCCTTTGGGTGGAAAAAATCTATGGTGGTTCAGTATTGAAATTCATTTATTAGTAATTATAGGAGAGTTAAGAGATAGAAGAAAGGAAGATCACCCAGTTTAATGTTGTGAATCATGGATTCAATCAATATTCGTGGAGTGCTTTCACACTAGAAGTTAGCAGTAAAAAAAAAATTCCCTATATATGCTATTGCTCCCAGGTTACAAACCTGTAGGCTAGGATGTAACTGTACTAAATACTCTAGGCAATTGTAACACAATGGTAAGTATTTGTATCTAAGCATAGAAAGTTACAGTGTAAATATAGCATCACTGTATTATAACGTTACAGGATCACCTCATATATGTGGTCAGTTGTTGGCTGAAACGTCATTCTGTGGCACCCATTCTGTGGCACGTGAATGTGTAGATGGTCAGGGAGATATCACTGAGCAGGTGTTTAAGCAGAGATCTGATGAAAGGGAAGGAGTAAACTGTAGAAATACTGCAACAAGATTGGCCCAAGCAAAGGAACAGCTGGAAGGACAAAGTTCCTGAGGTGGGAATTTGCTTGGATATTTGAGGATGAGTAAAGGATTCAGTGCTATTGCAGAGGTGAGTAAGGAGAAGACAGTGAGAGATTGTGACCCTCACATCATGGGCTTTGGGAAAACTCTGGGGCAGACATTTTAAGGAGACCCATCTTTTAGTGTTTCTGTAATCCCAAATAGTATGGCTCATAAACAGAACCAAAACTCATCCTTTTTTTGGAATATTTTCTGAAGGTGCCGTCTTTCTGGGATTGGTGTCTGTGACTTACCAGGAATGTTTACAAACTATCAGATCTTTCTGTAAAGTGTGTGATTAGCATGGTTGTCACAGTAATAAAATTATTGAACCACAGGTTTATAAGTTTCTTGATGGCAGAACCTATGTAATACACATTTTTGTGTCCTCCAAGAAGCCACAAACAGTTCTAAACTTATACATAGTAAGAACTCAATAAATACTGATTATTTTTTCAATGCATGAATAAATGGCCTGAAACTGGTATAAAGGATGGGATGTCCTAGAAAGGACTGTTAAAAATATACCCTTCTAAAAATGTTGTTAACGAAATTACTTCTGAAGTATTCTGACTTCCTTGCAATATTTTTAAAAGACAAGTCCATATGCTGAAATGCGAACATAAGTATATAACAAACTGAACAGTAGTAACATTATTTTCAGGCCAGATTTTAGTAGGATGGTTGCATTTTGTCAATCCAATTTTTTCTTCCATGTTTTAAAATGGATGTGGGAATTTTTCCAATCTTACCTCTAGTATTAAAAGAATTTTGGTTTCTAGATTCATGAAAACAAGGGTTTACACTTGTCACTGTCTTATCCTAAAATGTGTTTAGTATGTTGAGATTGTGGTGGAAATGACGTAGGAAATATCAGTCCCCTTGGGAAAGATGGGTGGCCAAGACGCATTGTGATGGGGAAGGCCAAAATGGCAATTCTTATTCCCCCATTACTGAATTGTCACCATAATGGACCAATAATTAATAACCTATTGCCTTTCAGTATCCCCATCTGCAAAGTGGGGGTAACACAAACTTACCCTCTGCCTTTCAGGTTTTTTGCGAAAATCAGTGAACTAATATTGGTAAAATTGGAGCCCCATGGATGAAGGGTACTTTGTAAGTATAATGCATTATTGTCATGTTATTTTCTGTTATTCCAAAGTGCAAATACCAGATGTCTGCTCTTGCCGTATCAGGAAATCCATAACACAAAGTTTCACACCCAGATATTGATAATCTGATTTCGTTTGAGGCATTTAATATTTCTGAACTCTAACGTTTTGACAATATGTTGGGGGTAGAAAAGCCACCTTCCCCTGCCACCTTCTGTAAATATAAATTCAAGCAATTCCTACTAGATAATTTGGACAAAATATGTCTGTATATTATCATATGTAAAAATGTTGATATGAACCATGGATATAAATGTAAGGTGTCTTTATTTCTCTTCTCTCAACTCTCTCTTCCTTTCTTTTTAAATTGTATTTAACTTGTGTTTTGAGAAGTCAGTTTGTGTCTCAAAGAAGTGGTTGATTTTAGGGAGAGACAATGTTTCCATGAGACGAACAATATTTTGTTAAGGATGAAAGTTGATTAGACAGTTTGCTAATTATTCTGTTTCCAGACTTGGAGCAGGGGGAGGAGGCCAACCAGAGTGGTGAGCTAAGTGTGATCACCCCTCCTTAAGCAGCTTACAGTCCAGGTGACCTGGGAATTGCCTCCTACCCAAGGAATGGCAAAGGCTACAGAAGGGCATGAGGAGACTGTGTGATCCCAAAGCACCTGCTTCAGTAGATTTTCTCCATTGAATGGTGCATCCTTTTATTTTGCCAGGCCAACCAATGCCCTGGAATTGTATGTGCAACCATCGATTGGCCAGCTGTATGCCCAGTGCTTAACCCATGGTTTGATCTGTTTTTTTCTTTTACTTGGTGGCTGTCACCCTTTAAAATCTATAATAGAGAAGTTTAAGATTTGGACTGCTTATTTAAGCCTACTGTAGTGAGTAACCCTTGGATTCATGCGGCTGTAGGATCTAAGTCTGCAAGGGTCTTGTGTGTCTCATCT
This sequence comes from Cebus imitator, assembly GCF_001604975.1. Classification (NCBI taxonomy): domain Eukaryota; kingdom Metazoa; phylum Chordata; class Mammalia; order Primates; family Cebidae; genus Cebus; species Cebus imitator. Next base: position 182,541 of record NW_016107932.1, on the reverse strand, counting down.
AGCCCCATTTGTTGGCCAGTTCTAAGGGTTCCAGCTGACTGAGCCTGAGAACCTCTAGAGGCAGAAAGTCTACAACCTAAAAAGGTGACACTGACAGTTACAGAATTCCTTCTCAAGTTAAACATAAATCCAAGCTCTGTATATCTCTGCCCTTGGATTCTACTTTTACTGTTCATCCCTACAATGAACAAGTCTTCCTCCTACAAAATGATACCATTTCAAATATTTAGTGACACCTATCGGGTCTCCCCCTACAGTGGTCTCTTTGTCAGCTTCAGTTCCTTCAACAGCTAAAGCTCACTGCCATGATTCCCAAAACTCTTTACTCCTCTGGAAAAGTTCTTATTTGTCTATATGTTTCTTAACAAGCAGCAATGAGAATCTGTCTTCTCCAGGCCCCATTCTGCCTCTGAGTCCAGAGATCTAATCAAAGTATTGGAAGACAATGACCTCTGAAGAAATCGTCTGGAACTACATGCACCCGTGGATTAACGTTTGAGTATCAAGACAGCAAAGTCCACAGCCCTCTGTGAGGTGCAGATGATTGACAGGAAGGAAGTTGTTTTGGTGAATAATACAATCTGCTTGCCTCTTGTAGACACAGCAGTAGCCTACTAATCTGTTAGAAGTGAATTAAGGTTGTTTACCCATGTTTTAAAGTAACTGTCAGAGTGAAAAAAAAGTTCCTACTAAATGAGACCACTCACCTACTTCGGAGTTGCTGTTTATTTTAAGCTGAGTGCATAAATAATATATTGAGATACGAAGGGTGATTTCAAGCATTAGAACACGAAGTCTCCTGTTTACTGTCATTGGACTGAAGAGAATTTAAACAGCTCTGAAACTTTTTGTCTGCGAATGCGAGGCATGAAATTAACTTTCATTTCATAGTTAGCAGAAATCATGACGGCAGACTTGTTGACATGTCTCCTGCCGATCTGGATCTTTTTTGATATGCAAGACAAATCTTGGCAGCAGAGTGCTTTCCATGTCTCCTTTGAAACAAGACCCTCTCTCTCCCCCACAAAATAAGTAGGGAACTGTCTGGGTCACTGAGTCAGTTTGTTCTGGATATAAAGAGGAAAAGTGGAAATATGAGTCTAGGTTCTGGGAGTTCCAGTCCTGACTGCTGGCAACCCTCTCTGAAACTCACTTTCTTCATCTGTAAAATGGAAATAATAGCATCTATTTCCACTACTTCACAGGAAGATGGTGAGATTCCAATGAGTTAATTGTGGGGAAATGGATTTGAAAGGCATCAGGTATCACATGTGAGAAGGACAAGACAAGATAATAACAGTTCATGCTATTAAGGCTGTATTCTCAAGGATTTACATGTATTAACTCATTCACCAAACAACCCTGTGGGACAGGTACTGTTGTTATCCCAATTTTATCACTACAAAAACAGAAGCACAGGGCAGTGGGGTGACTTGCTCCATCATCTCATAGCTGAATGTTTGCAAAACCGATATCCAAACACCAGGCAGTTGGGGGTCCAGGGTTTGTTTTCCTATCTCTTACTTATTTGGGAGAAGAAGCCAGGTTTGTCGTATATGATTATGCCTCCTGATCATGCACCGGTAAATGAAGCATCATTCCTAAAAGCCTGGACAAAATTTACATTGAGAAAATACAGGTATGGCTTCTCCTCAGCAAGGAGGGCTCCCATTGGGTAGGTATGTAGCAGACTGTATGGATTAATTATGTTTTATGTATGAAAAGCCTGGTGATCTTAGATGAAAAACCGTAAGTAAAAAGACCTATTACTCGTAATGCTTTCGGAAACAAGAAATTTGATTCACTTTTTGTCCCCTTAAACTTGAAAATGTGATAGCCTATTTCAGAATATAGGGAGAGTATTAGAGAATGAATAGAAAATGTATGGAATGTTTAATTTTGCATGATTACATTTCATATTTGCCAAAGTAACTGAGGCAAATAGAAATGCATAATAGTATCACAGCGTACCTATTTGAGGTGTTTTGATGGAGTACTCAGGTTTTACAGTCTGATACATGAACCCTTTGGGATAAATCCTTATTAAGCAAATGAAAAAGAATGTATTTGTGTTTGCATCATTGACAATATGTAATTTGTACAACTGCTCTTTAAATGTATATTTACACTATATTTATTTGAATTTCAAAAGAGGAAAGAGTCTTAAGTGATTAATGGGAACAAAAATAATGTGAATTTGCAGACATTTTCCCCTGAAATATGCTCAGTCTTTACAGGGATCATACTTAAATATTGGAGTGGCAAGAATGAGGGTGCTGACTTGCTTTGGATTTCTGAATGAATCGTTCCAAAAATAGGATCATTTCCATAATCCCTGAAAAATGGACAGATTTATGAGAAGTAATCAGCTGAGGGAAAGAATACATTCTGCTCTTCCAAATTGTAAAAATCTCAGCAATTGCTGCTGTGTTCCAGCACTTGTTAATACAATAAGATAATTGCATAATTAAATACACCATGGAATTTCAATAATTGGAAACTTGGTGTTCTCATCACAATATGCAACTTGCTGATGTTGAGAAGCATCAGCAGTGTTTTCTGGAGGCCAAGATTCTTCTTTCACATCATGCCCTCTGCAGCCTTCTGCAGCTCCTGTTGTGGTTCTGAGACACTTCCCTTTCAGGTTATTTTTAGTCAGTTGTATCTAGACAAGGTGAAATTAAGCAGGATGTCCCCCAAAGTCTGACTTGCCTGCCCAGGCCGTGGAAGTTGAGGATCACTTTGCTAAAAATGTCCCTGGTGCTATCTAGATTGTTCTGTGTAGTAATGGGTGAAAGGCAATCTGACGAAGAGAACTTTTTGGAACTGGAAAGTGCCTCTCTGGGTTAGTAAATGTATCATCGCTTTGTGGAGCCTCTGAAAAGTCAGGATCCAGAGCTGAGCTCCTTGGATTCAAACCTGCTGTGGCCTCTTTCTTTCTGTGTTTCTTGAAAAGGCACCCAATATATCATATATTTTCTTACCTGTAAAAGGAGAATCTTGGCACCTGTATCTTCATGTTGGTAAAAGGCTTCATTGAGTTAATATGTGGAAGGAACTTAGAAGATATCAGGCAGTTTGTATCCATCCAGTAAATGTTAGCTATGTTATCAGGCAATCAAGGGAAAATTTCATGTTCATATAAACATGACAAGTCTTTGAGTAAGAACAAATAAGTAGACTTACGGTTTTGCTCATTCAAGAAATATTTATTAAATACATGATGATGATGGTGATGATGGTGATAAAACTAATATTACTAAATCAGTGTTTGGCAGATAGTAAGATATTTTATCAGGAACTGGTCCATCATTGGCATCCCCAGTATCTAACACACCCGTGAACACATACAGGATAGTTACTTAACATGGAGTGGATTCCATAGATGTTTGGAGAATAAATGAGCGAATGATTGCATGGAAGAAATTAGCTTTAACCTTCTTCTTTTTAGGAGTTACAAGAGTTTGCTGTGGTCTGTTGGAGAACATAGATACATTTGCTTTTGTTCAACAACAGGGCTAGCACTAGGCAAGTGGGGTGTGTAAGGTGACAGATTGAAAGAGGCACTCACTCTCAGGGTCGCACAAGTGCTTTCTTAAATTTTGTGTCCTAGAGGCCCCACATTTCTCACCATGGCCCAGGCCCTGTTGAATGTGTTAATCTTACATGTATGACTATGCTTGATTTCTACCTGTGTTTGAAATACTACCCCCCACCAATTTTATTTAGAAAAATTTCAAAGCTACAGAAAAGTTGAAAGAATAATACAAGCAGCACTCTGCATACCTTTTACTTATGATCATCAATAGCTAATACCTTGCCACATTTATGATATTTCTTTCTGTATATACAAATTTGAACTTTGTCCTGATAAACTATAGTAATCATGTTGTAACCTCGATACAACATTCTTATTCCTTTGCCTCTAGCGCACATGATGTTAAATAGGCTTCCTAAATTATGAATTTTGGAAGAAAAAGGACAAAAAGAGCATTAAAAGAACTTTGCTGAAATTTGTTTTTCAGATTTCAAAAACTGCTGCTTGAACCTTGTTTTTAGACTATTAGCATACTAACCTATTTAAAACACCATCAATATAAAATGCCCCAAATCTTAAAGGTTAGAATGTTTTGCTGGATGCTCTGACACCTTCTTTTGCAGAGGAGAGACTTTTTAAAAAAGATAAATTCTCTTGGCCATTATTTTTCTGAGGTCCTTTCAAAAGTAAATGGGAGTCCAATTAAAAATACAACGCGATCGTCATTTTCCAAGTCAGGAATTTTCACTGTAAGGGGCAATTTTGCAAATATAATATAGAGACTATATTATAAATTTGGTGATATGCCCTCAAATAGAAAGAATGACACACTTGATTTTGGACTACACTGACAAACTTACGTGAAAGAAAAAAAAAGCCCTTTTGTGATAATCTGGAATGTTTATAAAAAATAAGGTATCTGTCCTACAACTATGATAACATTTGACAGAAGGTTGTATTATTTCAGTGGTATTAGGAATGTTCTCTATGGACGCCCTGGGAATCTGAGGAGGGGCCTCAGGGCCATGATAGGTGGTGGAGATGGGAGTTAGGGGAACTAGGTGAGCATTGGAAATCCAGGCCACTCACTGATATTCCACTGGAATAGCTCTGAAATGATGTGCTTTGTATTGGGCATCTAAGAATCAGTTTTCAAGAAAGTGTCCTAAAGCTAAAAAGAAATAGTTTGGAAACCATAGCATTAGTGGGTAGAAGAAGAAATAGGAAACATTTATCCAGCAATCTTGGCTGGCAGTGAGAAGTGAAAGCTGTCAATTGAAGGGTGGGAGAGGTCAGAAAAACCACAGAAGGCAGAAACACGAACCAAAGAGCCATCTGGGAGTAGCAAGCAGGATCAAACACCCATGCACACCCTAAGGCGGTGGTTCCCAAACTCCAGTGATTCCTTGTCCTTAACCCAGACATTCTGATTCAGTAGATCTGGGGAGGGACTCAGGAATCTGGTTTTTTAATAGTCACCCTAAGCTGCACAGAAAAAAAATTGCCTTAAAGCCATGTTTACATCATAGAACGTTACTGTATTTGGTGTTGATAAAGATGACCAGAGGTGTAAAGAAAATGTTAAATTCAGTCTCATAGAATGCAAGGAAATTTTAGAATGATTTCCTTCCAAAATGCCTAAAATAGAGTTATCCTGAATAACAGGGGAAAAAAGACAGGCAATTTTTTTTTTTTTTTTTGACGAAGTCTCTGTCACCCAGTCCGGAGTGCAGTGGCATGATCAGTCTCAGCTCACTGCAACCTCCACCTCCCAGGTTCAAACAATTCTCCTGCCTCAGCCTCCTAGCTGGGACTACAGGCACGCGCTGCCATGCTCAGCTAAATTTTTGTATTTTTAGTAGAGATAGGATTTCACCATGTTGCCCAGGCTGGTCTTGAACCCTAAACTCAGGCAATCTGCCCATCTCAGCCTCCCAAAGTGCTAGGATTACAGGCATGAGCCACCACACCTGGCCAAGACAGACAAATTAATAGTCACATTACAGTGTAGGTTTACTAAATCTGATAAGAGAGGTACACACCATGAGAGCAGAGAGGGCAATGCTGTCTGGTTGGGCACTGTAATGAACTCCTGGAAGAGTAAGCTTCCTAGTGGTACCTCATGGCTTAATGGGATATTCACAGGTAGTGGAGTCCGACAGGCCTGGATTTGAATCCCGACTCTCCTATTGTAGGATCTCAGAAAAATGACCTAATCTCTTTAAGCTGAGTCTTCTTTATAAAGTCAAAATAAAGATTAAACTAGATGATGTGTGAAAAGTACTGAGCATGGGGCAGTAAGTTGATAGATACTCAAGTGGCTGTCATTAAAATAAATGGCTATAATTATATTTATTTAAGAAGGACTTTAGAATAGGTAGGCTTTCAAGGAGAGCAGGGATGACAGCGTATTGCTTATTAGTTTAGTTTTAGTTTTGGTTGAGGCAGGAAAAGGTGGGCAAAAAGGTACCCAAAGAAGCAGGACAGCATAAGCAAACCTTGAGGTAAGGGATGATTTATGCTTTTGTGCATAGTTTAGTGTTTCCATAGTGTTGTTCATGTAGAAGATTCTAGATGGTACAAGTATTTTACAAATACTAGCTAATGTAATCCTCATAGTGACTCCATGAAGTAGGTATTGTTTATTTAACAGACCGTGCAGGCAAAGGCACAGAGAAGTTAAATAACTTGCCCCAGATCACACAGCTAACAGTGGTACAGCTAATAACTATGCGAGGCTACTTTAATAATAATGACTTATGCTAATTAATGTATATTAGGAAGCTATAACTAGCACAGAAAAACAATGGTTTTTATAGATATCGTTGCTTAGAATAATAGTAAAGTTTTAAAAAGTAACGATTTAAAATGAATCATATAAAATGAATAATTGTGGTCATGCTATCAAATATGACCTAAATCCTGTAGGTGTTCCCCAGATGAGTTTGGCCTGGGAAATTCTGGAGCAGTGGAAGACAGTGGTAAGGAGAGTTTGGGGGCTACCATGGGAGGCTACTGCCTCCAAATCACTGTTGTGTAAAACAACAAGGAATCCTTTAAATTCTGAGGGAGAAGCAAATAGGTCTGTTGCAGGGTAGGAGGCTCAGGGAAGGAAAGACTTGTAGCTTAATAAGTTCACTCCCATTTCCAGCATTGCACTGCAAAGGGGCAAAAGCCTCCCCTTGACCTGGACTTTTGAGTGGCCAGCCTGAGACCTGTGCTATTTGGGAGTTACTTAGTTTTTCCTCCTCCTCGTCCCCCATCCCTCCTTGTTCCTCTTTTTTTCTCTTCTTTTACCTCTTCCTACCTCCTTCTTTTTCTTGTGCTTGAGGGCAGATTTCACAGGGTCCATGCCCCAAAAATGCAAATACCTGTTGCAACTCAATGGGAAAAAGAGTTTAATCCTCTAGATGGCATTTTAATTTACCTTTAGCTTTTCAGGGTGACGCCTGTGTCTGCCCCTGTATCTCTCTTCTGGATATGGTCAGAAAAATCTAAAAGCTCAGATAATTCTAAGCCAATCTATGCTTAGGCTTTTATATTAAAGATATACCTTCCTATTAATCTGTTTGAGGCTAATATTAAGATGAGTTTGCATTCCCTGAGCAAATGAGCACAGGTGTTAGTCCAGAAACTGCAGGAAACCAGAAGGTAATCAGTCACCCCGGTTAAGGAATGGTGGGATAATTACATAGTTCTTTGAGCCTGGGTGTGGTGCACCTGCCCTGCAGGCTCCACATCTGCAGTGTCCTGCCCACATTACACCAGGTCCTTATATCTAGAGACAACCAGTCTCCTTATCTAGTCCTGCCCATTTCCTCTGTCTTTTCCTGAGCATCATAATCTGTTGTTTTCACCTCTCTATTCCCATCGTTTAGTGTTGTCCTTGACATAAGGTGTGCATTCAGTAAATGAACTTCTGCCCATTAGTTAATGAATGATATCAATAATTCCAAATTTCTTGATTCAGATTATGGTTTAACGAACACGTATTGAGCACTTACTATGTGCTAGGTATTGTGCTAGGGTCTTTTGTACTATTTGAATCTTACACAACCCCCTTCACCTGTCACCAGTGGGGAAATTGAGGCTTAGGGAGGTCTAGTTTAATCAAAGTCACACACATTTGGCTCTGTGTGATTCAAGCCCAGATAGCCCCACGTTCAGGCTCAGTTCTCTGATTTCTTTATGGCACTTTTTCCTGCCTTGCCAAAGCATTGAGTGAGTTTCTCTTCCCACTATTAATCTGGGGCTTCCTCCCAACCGCTCTTCCAGGACCTTACTCTCAACCCTCAAGTTGAAGGAAGGTTTCTCCTTCTCTAGCTGTAACTGGAGAATTCTGTCTTCATAGTGTGAGACCCTGAATGTCATCAGATGCCACTGCCCACAGTGAGTCCAGGAACGGAAGCTGCTTTTGGAGTTTCCAGCAGAGGTTGCCTATGAAACAACCATAGGCGAGGCATGTGTACGTGTCCTGAACGCTGCCTCACAGATTAAAATAGTTGTCACAGTGACTAGGAAATTGGATTGGTTAAACCTTCTGGTCGTAGATTGTTTTTGGAGAGTGAGTAACGCTATGATTTTTACTTGTCACAGGCTAAAAAGAAAAAAAAAGTAAGAGTGCAACTTCATAGCTATTTTTCTTTCCTGTATGTTCATAGTGGTTATTTATATCTGGGATATCTGGGAAGTTTCCATTGGGATTTAGTTCAGGATATAGACTTGGCAGGGTGGCTTCTGCACTCTGTGGTGACATTTGACAGACTGCAGGGAAAGCAGGATGGATTTCTAATGTCTAGATGGATGGATTTGGGGGTGAAGTGTTGGGATTGGACTGTATTATAAAATGGATTTATGGGTCTGAATCTAAAAGCGGCTCATTGCCTGTCAATATGAGATCTGTATCAATAACATTTGATAAATTAGGCCTCCTGACCCTTTGCTCTGTTTGCTTTATCAACTCTACTTGGCAATAACAATAAAAGACTCCAGGTGGTGAATTTGGAGTGGCTTATTGAGCTTGCCATGTGCATTCCTGACCTTAGGGCCCGGCTCTGTGAACCTGCACATGTTATAACCCCCAGAAGGGCACTGCTGTGCCTGACTTCCTCCCCAGAATTAGATGTTCCCCTGCTAAGCTGAATTTCAATATCAGTCTCATGCATTAACCTTGAAACGCTGTACCCATGATATAGGTACTGTCTTTATTTTCCAGGTGAAGAAATTAAGACACTGAGAGGTTAAATGAGCTGCCCAAGGCCACACAGTAAATCTCAAACACAGCTGGGTTCCAGATAAAGGTGTCATGGTTGCTGGGGGAGGGTATGACACTTGCATTCTCTGTAGTTATAGACTAAAAGGAGCTGAATTTGCACAAACCTTGCTGATAATATACATTATTATTTTTTTCCCAGCAGTGGGTGGTGTGGCTGCTATCTTACCTCCAGCTCTTTTGGGAAAGCAGTTCATGTCTCTATTTAAGAAATACAGGGTTCTAGACCAGGCATGGTGGCTCACGCCTGTAATCCCAGAACTTTGGGAGGCCAAAGTGAGTGGATCATGAGGTCACGAGCTCGAGACCAGCCTGGCCAACATGGTGAAACCGCATCTCTACTGAAAATAGAAAAATTAGCCAGGCATGGTGGTGGGCACTTGTAATCACAGCTACGAGGGAGCCAGAGGCAGGAGAATTGCTTGAATTCTCAGAGGTTGTAGTGAGCCAAGATCACTCTATTGCACACCAGCCCATGTGACAAGAGCAAGATTCTGTCTAAAAGAAAAAAAAAAAGAGAGTCCTGCTTCCTCTTGCAGAGACCTGGGCTGGAGGGGTCTCAAAGCCTTTTGGGTTTTTGAGCCTCTTTCCCCTGGATATGGCACAGNAAAAAAAAAAAAAAAAAAAAAAAGAGAAGAAATACAGGGTTTTCTTGAGTTTTGGCATATAATGTGTTTGTTTAGTCTTTTTAGCCATAAACCAGGGGTGAAGACTTTCTTCATCCCGTAAATACTGGCCTTTATGGAATGGTTCTTATAATGCTACAGCTATCTTTTGGGAAGGGAAACTCTGTTCCCAGACAGATGGATATTAGGTGTGGTGGGGGGAGCAGGGGTAGGGGTTGCCATACACAGAAACAGGAGACACAGTTCTCCCTAAAGTGCTTACATTTTAGTTGGTGGGAATCAGTGGATGCCAATTTGTATCTGCAAATCTCTTCATTTGTGGGCTGTAGAAATCTATGGTAGGTGAAATGGGCCCTGCAACTCCATTCACAGGATCCCAGCTGCGGCACAATAATCACGGAGGATTGCAATGTGCCAAATCCACATGCTGCATACACTTACCCAGCCAATCCTGGCAACTACCTCGAGTGTGGTTCACAAAAGTCTTTGAAATTGGCAATCTGTGTGTGTGCCACGTGGGGTTGAGATATAATTCTTAGTGTATAGCTGATCTCTTTGGTGTAAATTATGCTGCTATTTTACTTTTGAGCATCTTCTGAAATTTTGAATTAAAACTCTCTTTACTCTGTCTTCATAATGATGATAAGCTGGAATAGAAAACCAAAGGGATAATTATCTGGTGAAATATAGTAAAACTTTTATGAACTGGAGGTAAATGGAGTTTTATCAGATTATCTGGAGCAAACTTTAAAAAAAATTTGCAGCTGAAAATTTATTCTAAGTATATCATGGAAGCGTACTGGCATTTCTTGTTTCTTGCCTTAGTATACATGATATAATGAGGATAACACAATTTCCCCTTTTGTAGAGCAAGGGGGTTGCTCTACAAAATTGGAGGTTATGAATCTAAAGACCAGAGGATGTAGGGCATTAATGAACTGATGATTTTTCGCTTGAAAATTTTGATATTAGTTTATTTCAAATATAGTGAGTTTAGGAGTACAGTTTTCACAACCTCACTCTTTCTTCTGCACCCAGTCTATATGCTTCAAGACTCAAGGAAGAAGACAATTTCACCTGAAAATTCTGTTGGAAGTGCAGATCTCCTGAGATTCAGATCTAATTGGTCTGGCGTGGCACTAGGGATCTTCGTTTCTGATAAGCACACTGTGCTTTCCTAGCAAGCACTCCACATGTGTACTGGAATCTTCATTTCTTACAGGCTGGTATTCTGTGGCCCACACTTTGAGAAACCATGTTAGAGGCAGAAGATTAGGCTCTAGAGCAGGTTCCCCGTGGGGCAGGGGATAGGGTTTGTGTTTAGAGGAACCCAGCTCTCGGAAGATGGTTTCATGGGTGACTTGGTGGTGACTTTTAGTCAATGACCAACTAGTGATACAATCTCATAGAAAATTTAAAACTTATATCTTACCCCAAATTTGTTTACAAACATCTACTTATTAAATTAATTAATTTGTTTTTGACAGGGTCTGGCTCTGTCACCCAGGCTGGAGTTAATTTGTTTTTGACAGGGTCTGGCTTGGTCACCCAGGCTGGAGTGCAATGGTGTCATGATGGCTCACTGAAGCCTTGAACCTCCCAGGCTTAAGCAATCCTTCCACCTCTGCCTCCTGAGTAGCTGGGGCTACAGATACATGCCACCACACCCGGCTAATTTTTCTAGAGAGGGTGTTTCACCACGTTGCCCAAACTGGTCTTGAACCCCTGGGCTCCAGTGGTCTGACTGAATTGGCCTCCAAAAGTACTGGGATTGTAGGGTATGCCTGGGCACAAACTTTTGTTGAAGATGTGTCTTTGGGGTTCCAGAGTCTGAATGAGAAACAGCACAATATGAATCACAGGGAAATACATTTATTGTGAGAGCAAGTTTTTTATAGTAGGAAGAATTTAATTCATGCCAATAATGTATTATTTGATTGATATTATTGAATTATAGAAATATATGAATGTTATTGATGGATATGAACAGATTATAGGAAATCTATAAGAAAAAAGAACACCAGAAAATGATTACTTTAGAGTTATTCATCTAGCCATTTGTGTACCAGAGGAGCAAGCGTTATTTTAAACTGTTGTTGATTCTGTCAAATAGAGAAATTATTCACAGAGAGCATTTTCATTACTTTCAAAGCAACAACAGTACTAGGACCAAGCATAAGTGTGTGTGTGTGCGTGTGCACGCGCATGGCTTGCAAGTACATATCAGCAAACAAGCCACGTACTAATAATAAAACAACAAATAGCAACAATTTAATTAAGCATGATTTATGTCAAAGTATCTGAATAGGGATATGATTACATAATTATATGTAAAAATTTGAGGCAAAGAAGAGATATTTTTCTTTTCTTATATTCAACTCCACATTCTGCCATTGTCTAGCAGCTGTATTTTGAGCTGCCAAGCTGGGTCTTGACTTGGTCCAAACCTTTTCTGAGAGAATAGTCTATGCAGGTTGGCAGGCTGTCAAGCTGTATGTGGTCCTCGTACCAGCAAATGAGTAAATCAGAGTTATAAGTTGCAAATGTGCCTCAAATTAACTTCTGCATAGTAGGGAATGAACTTGGCATCATTTAAAAGTCCGGCTCAGTGACAGCCTTCTCTCTTGGCAGCTTAATCAAAAAGATGATGGAAAATTGTGGCATGGTGGGCCTCGAAGCTTCCACAGGGTGTGAACTCAGTGTACTGTGCTTGAAATGTCACATTCTAAGAGGTCCTCGAATTGCTAGGCTCAGTGTCATATTGCGCTGTGGGCTCTGTTCACATGATGCAAGCACTGCTTATCTGACCAGGCCTAAAATAAGACGCTCCAATGCTTTATTTATGAGCTTGGGGCCACTCAGGCCCATGATGTAAGTAACCTTGGGGTACGCAGTATTTGATCACTTCAATTCCCATTAACTACCTGTTTCTAAATGGGGAAAAGCATTTACCCAGCACATTGTGTTATTCATGAAGACACAAAAGCAGCCTGTTGTGCTGTCACTGAGACTGATTTCCATGTAATGCGATCCAGCTGTTGAACGCTGCAGATTGTCAGTTTGTAATGTTAGTTTTCTCCTTCTCTCTTTCTTTTTCTTCTTCCTCTCCTGTTCTTTCTCCATCCTTCTTTTTTTCTCCATTCTTAAGAAAAAAATAGGCCAATTCCAGACACTGCTAGCATGTAACTGTATATCAAGGAGTTGTGAGCTGTTCCCCTTTTCAATATAGAAGGTCACAAGTTGGCAGCAGAGAACCCATTTTATATAATGCTGAGAGCATTAGTGCAGCGTTTCTTGACTACAGTGCTATTCATGTTTTGGACGTGATAGTTCCTTGCTGGGGGGCTGTCTGTGAATGTAGAATGTTTGGGGCATCCTTGATTCACCAGATTCCAGTAGCACCTATCCATTTGTGACAAACAAAAATGCCTCTAGACATTTTCAAATGTCCTCTTGGGAGCCAGATTGTCCCTGGTTGATTTAGTGTGACAGCGTACTGGGTCTTTGCTAATGAAAATCTCTGTGACTCTCCTTGAAACTGTACAGATGTGGGTATTAGATGTGGACTGGGAGGCAGAAAACCTGGGTTTGAATCCTGGCTTCAGCACTTATTGGCTGTGTGACTTTGGTCTCTCTAAGCCTTAATCTCTTCCACTATTAAATAAGAAAGATAACACAAAACTTACAAGGCAATTGAACACCAGTGAACTAAAATGTCCAAAGAATATGTCACATGATACATGCTCAAAAATTGACAATCTGCCAATAAGACCTAATATTTGAAATATTGTAATTGTCAACTTAAAGATGTAGAAAAATCAAAGGCAGTTCTATGCACCCCTCCGTTCATGTATTGCTCAATTCTGGTTTTATCCTTTTTCTCCTCTCCTCTACTTCTACCCCCGGTATTCATGGATACTCTTATATTCGAGGAATAGATTAATTATGGCCAAAGACATGAGACTGGGAGATTGGAAAGAGAAATTGTGAGGGGCCTGGAAGAGAGCTGTTTCCTGGTGGGATTATTCTATTAGGAACCCCACAGGAGGTGTGGACAATTCATTTAGTTTACTGACTGTGAACATATAGAAGAGTGTAAAAACAAAGAAACCCTCACCACGCCATTAATATGAACCCTACTCTTCACTCAACAAATGCCAAATCCATCTTGGGTGTTTTGCTTTAGAAGAAAGTGAAATCGCTTTCCTTATTCAGGAATGAGGGTGACAAATGTTAAATCTGTTTTCTTGGGAAACAGCTGAGAAAACAGTCAAAATGATTCCATGTGACTAGCACAATTTTCTGCCTGGCTCGTCAAAGTCTGAGTCTCTTTTGAGCTGTATCTAAATCTAGAAATAAGGGCCAGGCGAAGGAGGAAGGAGTAGCCATCAGACAGCTGGTTAAAGCTATTATCTTTGACATCTCTCTTTCAGCCTTCACACCTATATTGTACAGAGCCTCTCAAGTCTGCTACCTGCCAGCAATTAAGAGAACCTTGGCAAAAACCCTACTCTTTCTATTTACCATGACACTCTCCTTTCTGAGAGTGTTGCAATTTCATTCATTTCTGCAGCTCTCTTTTCCTTACATCCATCCTCTTTCTAATCTTTTCAAGTTGCACACGAGGGTAGGAAGGGATATGAATGATCATCAAGTTCATTGACTGAATTACTTCCAGACCATTCCTGATGCATTCAATATGTCTTCTCCTTGTATGATTTCAGAGATGGTGAGTTCACTGCTAGGTGAGGTGGGATGCTCGGCTGCTGATCCACAGTCTCTGATATCTGCATCTGATATTCTTTCAACAAATGTGTGATGAGGACCCACTTTGTGCTGGGTTCCAAATATTAATAAAATTGATAGCTTCTGCACTCAAGGAGTGAATTACGGTCATGATGGTATGTTGAATGGATGTAAATTATTCATTTACTCCATGAGCAGCTCTGGTGAACCAGGTACCTTGCTGTGGGCTAAGGATATAGTGGAGCAAGAATGCCAGCCCTACCATTGTGGAAGTTGCAGTCTAATGGAAGAGAAAGACATGAGTCAGGAATTCACTTTCGTGAAATATAATAAAATTGCAATGAGGAAAAGGGGCATGGTTCTGAGTGCATACAATCATAAAATTTGACTCCAGCTGAGTGGAATATAGGGGGATGGGGAAAGATTTCTCTAACAAACAGACTGTTTTTTCTGAGTTGTGAAGGATGATTGGGAATTGATGAGGTTCTGAGGCTGGAGGGGTGAGGAGGGGCTGGCATCCCCGTCAGGAGGATAGAATTGCTGTGATGGAAGTGAGCATAAGGACTCTGGGAGTGAGGGGAACCAGCAGGACTGGAGTCCCAGAGAGCAGAGGTCAGGAACTCAGCAGGGCTTCAGGGACTATAGACTTTGGTCTTTATCTTAACATCAAGGCTATTGAAAATTTAAGAATTGTTTAGGGAATGAAGATGACAGACCTGGTCATGGTTGGCTATGGGACAGATAGATCAGTAGAGGGAGAGGATGTCCTGGGATAAATGCCATGTCAGCACTGAGGATGGAGACACAAACTCTGCTGCTGAAGTCACCACAGACTTTATAGAGATGGCGACATCTGAGTCCTTGTGAATTAGGGGAGGACATCTTCCAAGCCAGCAAGGGAGGGAAGGTGGGTCAGGTAGGAAAACTGCAGCTACAGAGATAAACAGGCCTGAAGACTCACAAGAATATTCCAGAACACTTCAAGTTATCTGTCATGGGCTAGAGCACAGGGCCAGTGCTGGGGGGTGAGCATCAGGACAAGGCCGTGGCCAGCTGGCCTAGAGCCCTGTAGACCACACCAAGCATGTTGGGCTCTGTCCTGAAGATGAGGCTCTGAAGGGAGCCTTGAGTGGGAAGAGTGAGAGCCTCAGGTAGAGTTTTAGAATGTCACTCAGCTGCTGTGTGGAGGTGGAAGCTGGGGGCTGGAACATCCAGTGTAAGGTTGTGTTGCAGTCAGCATGAGGGATAAAGAGATCTTTCATCAGGGCAGCAGTAGTGGGCTGGAGTTATTAAGAAGAAGAGAATCAATAAAACCTAGGGTTGGTGTTCTAGCATGGAGCAGCACTCTGATGATCGCCTCCCTAATAGCTGGGGAAATGCTGGCTAATGTTAATACGAATCTGTACAAAATGTGGCTTGTAAGAAAACTTGACAGCAGAGCAAAACGACAGGGATAAAATATTCAACCACATACAGAAGCTGCAATGAGTTTTTCTCATGTTATCTGCTCTTTTGGATTGTTCATGCACCTGTTCATTTTCTTTGTCAAAAGCAGAGCATTATTTATAAAACACTCTCCCCCCCAAAAACATCTGGATGTTTGGAGTTGCACAGATAAAACATCTGGATTTAGGCTTGAAATTTTTGCTTAGTCTCGCAGATGTTTGGCGTCCCATCGACAAAACTGGTGGGTCTTCCTGAAGCGCCATCCATAAAACTAGGTGCTAAACAAGGCGTGAGCCTGCAGATGCATTTTAAGGGGTATGAGAATGGAAAACCCCCACATCAAGAGCCTATAAAATAGCAAAACTCATTATGGGTCCAGAGGGATTGAAAAACTTTTCTGGTTGACCAAAAAGGATGTAAAATAATATGTTTGTGCTTGCAAGGAACATTGTTTTTTTTCAGATGAATATTTACTTTGAATAACTGGGGGAACGGGAGGCTAGGGGAGATAAAAATGTTATGCATATGGAGGGGTCTTCCAGCTGAGGTCAAGCCTGTGTATAATTTGGCTGCCAGAAAGAGCCAAACACCGTGAAAGTTCAAGTTTATTCTTTCCTAAATAGCATTTTTTTTTTTTTTGGTTACAAAAGTATTTTCTAGGTTTTTTTTTTTCTTTTTACTAAACTCTTGTGATCTTTTGTAAAAGAACGTTCCACAAGGGATTTGGTCAATTATTTAAATATAGAAATAGTATACAAACTTTAGAAAAGTGAGGCTACATTATAAAATCTGGGGCAGCAGAGATATGCTCAAAAGAATGGCTGAACTGTGTTAGTAAATTGAGAGTGAACTGCCCTGGCCAGTTCACTGAGGTGGGTTAGTTCATTTTCTCTGTCTTCCTGCTACCCCTCAGCAGCAGAGAGAATTTCTCTTGTATCCTGATATTATTATCTTTGGATGAGAGGGGATGTGACTGTCACAGTCGTGCTGCCAATGATCTCAGAGTTCAGTGAGGCTGCTGGGATGAACTGAGGAGAGGGCCTTCTCCCTCCCTGCCCCTAAGCGTACCCAATTTAGACCCTAGCTCTGCTGAAAATCTACTTACGCCAGCCAGAGAGAGAGCGGCCTTAGGGCCAAGGGTATATCTGACTAGCTACATTCCTCTGCTAGAACAGTCTCCATTTGAACTACTGTCAAGGCAAAATTGCTTTATATCCCAATTTTGATGATATTAGCAAATACATGTAATGGGAAATAAAATTAATCAGTTTGTGCTTGTGAAATTGCCTCCTGTTTACCTCAGCCTTGTAGCGATTTTTTACCCCCTCCTACAGGGGTTATTTTAATTAACAGCGTGAATTTTTGGTAGTTTAATTTATTTTATGATTGTGTAAAAATACTCCTTTGTAAGGGTTTATATATAACTAGCCAGCTAATTAGCAGTAATATTTTAACAACAGCTGTAGAAGCAGGGAGTCCCATGAAACATGGCTTCTCTCTTCAGACCGCCAAGATATTTATTGGTGCCTTTTCTTATCAGCTCTGGCTGAAGGCAACAAAGGAGGGTAGTGTGAGCATCAGATAATTAAAAGAGAAGTAAGCATTCAAGTCCTCCTCTCACCTGACACCCAGAACTTCCTAAGGACTTCTGTGTCTCTACCCTCTGATTTAAGACTCCATCTCCTTGGCTTCTATTTCTTCCAAAGCCTATTATACATTCCTTGTGAGCCTTAATATAAGACATACCTTTCTGGAAAATTATGGATAATCTTTTAAGGGCATTAATTTAAACTAATAATAGTCACGAGCATTTGTACTACACTTTCCGTTTATGCAAAACATTTTAACATACAGCAAAGTACACCTTGCATTTATTTAATTTACTTGAATGCAAGAGGAAAAACTGAGGAGAGGGCTTGGGTGCGTGGGGTGGGAGAGGTCAGAGACACAGAGACATGGAGAATCAGAGAGAGAAAAAGGGAGACAGACAGAAGGAACTCTTCTTTATATAGACAACATAAATGCACCTGTCCCTTCCAATCCCCCGTCTTCTTTCCTGACCTAGCATTTATTTTGCTGCCTTGGCATTGGGTTGGAGAGAGTGTGCACTCATTGACCACCCTGAGTGAGATTCTAGTGTGTAAAGAAAAGTGGTTTATTTTTCATACCATATATATACATATTTTTTTTCCTACTGAAAACAAGCCAACTACTTCCTCTGGAGTTCAGCATGAATTCTGCCTACTCGCCATTTTCCCCTGATGTGTGTAGATTTTGGATTCCACCTCCTGCAAAAGTTTGTGACCCTCATTACCCTGCGAGAGAGGATATTTCTAGCTAGCCCAGTTTTATATTCCTAATCTCATTTTATAGACAGAGACACAAAGGGTTAGAAAAGTCAGATGACTTGTACAAGATCACGCTGGAAGTTAGTGGTAGAGAGGCAACTGGAACTACACCAGCCCTTAAATGCCCGTGGTTTTGGTTTATTTCCTTAAAGTGTGCTTGGGAAACTTCTCCTTATTTTCCATGAGAGGAGAGACCATTATTTGCAGTGCACCCACCGAGCTTTGCATTGTTTGTAGCACGCTTGCAGTTTTCTTGTCGTGGTTTATTTGCATGCTTATTTCCTTCATGGACCATCAGATCCTCAAGAGAGCAGACTTTTTTTGTGCTTCCCTAGCTTGGTCCCTGATCCATAGTAGATGCTCAATAAATAACTACGAGTGAATGAAAAAAGTTAAAGTGGAACCTGACTTTCCAGTGTAAACTTCTGTATAGTAAGAAACCTGAATTTCTGATGCATTGCTTGATATCTAACTTATTATACTCATAGTTGTGTCTAAAAACACTACATGTGCTGTGATAGCAAAGTGCCTGAAAAATAGCAATGGCCCAGATATTAACCATTATTCTTTCCCCAACTTTAGTAAGTGTCTCTAGGAAATGCAATGTAAAAATTTCCAAAGGGTATCTCAATCAGGAAAATACAGGAAATTGGTATTCAGATATACTTAGCATGAGCATGTGTGTACACACCTACACACACACACACACACAAACACACACCCTTGGATTGATAGGATTCACTTAACAGATCTTTTGGAGAGGTAAAATGCCCAAGGAGGTAGATAGGTAAAATGTTCTTGAGAAGCCTTCTTGTACCTTTGATCACTCCAATGACTAAACGTTTGTAGAGCATCGTACATTTCACATACTGGAATGCTGCAATGCTGTTGAGATCAGTGGGTTAATTTAATGGATGCTGTGTGTCCAGGACTTTAACATGGGGTGTCAGTACCTGATACAGAGAAGGCTGAGTGATCTCATTTGACTTTCGTCATAACTCCATGAGTGGGTACTGTTATTGTCTCTTTTTGGCAGATAAAATACTCTAAGAGGTTAATGGCCACGATGCAAGTTCCCTAGCTAATCAGATACAGGGCCAGGAGTCAAACCCACCAAAGTCTATGCTTTATTTTATTTATTGTAAAATAGCATCGTTAGCCACGTATTTACATGTGTGGGTAGATAATAACTAAGTATAAAGGCAGCTCATGGTAGTACTGAGAAGAAGTTATTGTGTATTGTGGTTAGAGATGAGGCTCTGTAATTAGGTAAATTACAAAACTTGGCAGAGTCAAGTTCTAAGCCCAAGTTACAGAGCCTCACCTCTAACCACACACACAGTAGGCTCTGTAATTTGGGCTCGAAACTTGACACTGCCACTAATTATCTGTGTGACTTTCATCAAGTTACCTAACCTCTCTGTGCATCCATTTCCTCATCCAAGTGGAAGCACCTACCTCATGACGTCTTGAGGATTATGGATGATGATGCCATTGGCTGAGTGCTGGCACATCACCCCGGCTCAATGATGGCTTCCGAAGTGGGTGGCAGGTCCTGACGTCTGCCACTAAGGCAGTGTGATCTTCCTGAGTCACCCTATCTTCATTTGAAAAATGACAGGCTGGAAGGCGTGATCTATAAGGCCCCTTCCAACTGTAAAGTTATTGCCCCTAGCATAGTTTTGCAGTGTCTTACAGATAATATGGCCCCCCTCAGTGTTTCTAAAACATTTTCATTCTCTGTTGAAGAGAGAAAATAATAACATGAAGTGGGCAGAGAGAGAGGAGAAAAGAGGAATTGTCAGAGCATCGGTAGGGGATGCATGAAGGACTGGGTATCATATGACAAGTAGCTAAATTGGCCATTACGGGTATTGAACTCCATTTGGTGTGTAATAGTAGGTGAGCACTTGGCCATATGAAACTCATATCTATATATCAGCTTTCCCCAAACACCATCTCAATTAATGAGCACTGAATAAGGAATGGAGATTTGACTGGGCAGAGATAACAGCAGAAAATATGAGAAATATAAGTACAATACTGTAATTAAAGGAAAACTGCTGTGACTTATGGCCTCCATCTCAATTTCTTTTTTCTTTCTCTCCCCGTCGAGCAGCATAAAGCAAGAACTCTTATGGAAAGTAGACAGAGGAAGCAACATTTCTTTAAAAATCTAAAAAAAAAAGAAAAAAAATCCAATATTGGAATTTCTTTTGATGGGGAAACAATACAATGTTAGATAACGCTGAGATTCTCACTGCAAGAAAACAATAATTATATTTTGTATTTTATTATAATAATAGGTTCCTGGCTAAATGTACAAATCTAATAAAACCATAGTACCAAGCTACAATGGGCTTCATGAATTGGAAATGGAGTGAATTTAAATGTTTTTGGTACCTGCCACCCAATTCCCCAATAATAAGATCTATAATTTCCTGATAAGCACATGCACAACTCTTATGAATTTAGCTCCATAAAAGGGCCAAAGACTGTTTTCAGTGCTCATGTTAATTTTTTATTGTCCTTGCCAGTCCCGCTCCTTCATGTCTAACCCTTTTGCCATTTAAACGCATTGAAAGTATAGAGATAGATTTTTGTGACTTTTAAAGGGATTTTTGAACATATAATTAGCCGTACAAGACCAGAAAAATGGTGAGTCATCCTGGGCTTATTTAAGAGTGTTTCAAAAACACTGGGTGCCATTTGTACACATTTAAAGAACACTCTGTGTTTGCAGATGGGGCAGGAAATATGAGTATGTGTTTGAAAGGCTCAGGGCACAGCGGAAAAGTGCTGCTGATTTGATCGGACTGTCTGCCGTGGAAGTTTAGTGCAGTTTTCTCTAGTGCAGGGTACAGGTGTAACCAGAGGTTGATGTTGGCATGGCAAGTGCAGTGGGAGAGATGAGGTTTCATTTTTCTGCCCCAACTCTTGGTGCTTGCAAAGATCTCTAGACTAAAAGCAGATGCCTCGTTGAGCCTCACACACGGCATTTCCATGCACATCTTAAGGTACTGCACCTTGGAAGTCCTCTGTCTTCAAGAAAAAGGAGGGTATTATTGGTGATGACATAGATTTCAGACTGAGTCCCATTTCATGACTATCTTAGTGCTAAGCCCACAAGAGAATTCATGAAGAGGTCACCAGCAGTGTTTTCTGTCTTTAGATACAGCTTGCACACTCCTCCCAAAGACTCACCCAGCATCAGATGGGTGACTGCTGATAGTATGACCCAAAAGTCTGGGAACTCTCACGATAAAGCTTCTGGATACATGGCAAAAGCTTCAAAACCGTTTGCTCACGAGTAAGAAACCATTAGTAGGCATAACATACAAGCTTCATTTTCCTCTTTCATGTAGTTGATATGCCTTCCCACAGCAAGGATTTTATTCCTTTAGGTTCACACATATTGATGGTAACTTAATTGCTCGTGGTGGGAGTTTGAGATTGTTGATCCATATAGTTACAGGATGAGGGAAAACCACACCTCTGCAAAACCTGCAGCTTCTCCACTGTGGGTCCCCCACCCCGTAGCACTTTCAGCTCTCCTTTTCTGCTTGGGAAAGGCAGTTCGGTTGAGCTGAGTCACCTCCTCTGATCACTTCCTTATCAGTTGTGGATGAGTCTACCTTACCTTTGCCCCCAGTCTCATTTAATTAGATATAAGCCTACCTCAAAGTCAATTCATTCTGTTTCTTAACATTGACCGCAGTTTCTCTTTTGGCTAACTCCTTGCCTTTCCCTGTGATTGAAGCAGTGGAGGTTGATAATTCATTTTGTTCCGCCATTATTGATTTGGTGGCTCCGATCCAAAATTTGAAAATTTCTCTCCAGGTTGTTCTTGCCCTTGGTTTTTACAAAGACATTGCATAAAATGAAGGGTGTAGGTCAGAAATAGAAACACCAGTGCTACTTTAGGGCATGAGG
Organism: Cebus imitator; assembly: GCF_001604975.1. Classification (NCBI taxonomy): domain Eukaryota; kingdom Metazoa; phylum Chordata; class Mammalia; order Primates; family Cebidae; genus Cebus; species Cebus imitator. The sequence goes on along the minus strand of NW_016107932.1, from coordinate 160,632 downwards.
GTCCACTTTCAATTGTGAAAGAGGCTTATTGTTAATTACAGAGATTTCCAAGGGCATCACACACTTCTCATGTGGTGGCCGGGAAAAAAAATCCTCCTTACAAATGCTTTCTAAACTGAGAATGGATTTGAAAGACCATTGTCTGCCCCAGCTCAGAAATTATTCCCTCATAAAGGACTTGCGTAAAGGTTTTCAAGGTACCTTTATGTGAAAGATAAACTATATTAAGGGCCCAAGAGCTTCTGCTCACCACATTTTTTACTGAGGGTTTCCTTTCTTGATTCTTATAAATGTCAGTTCCTTAAAGTCACCACCCACCTAGGATTTAAGATTCTGAATCCGTAAATGGATGCTTCTCTAACATTTTTTTCTTTAGATTCTGAGTACCTTGGTGGTTGTTAAGTAGCCAGTGGAGTTTTTTCTTGATGTATCATTGCTAAAATAAGATAATTGGTGTCCTCTTCTCTTGCCTTAAACAATATTCCCAAAATGAGTATTTCACAAGTGCCAAGAGCCAAAAATTTGTGGTGTGGAGCTCTTGCAGAGGCTAACGTGTCTCCATTATTATTCCTCTAGAGTGTGACATTTTATTTTCGTGTTGCAAATACTTGTATTAGAGGACTATCCTAAAAAGAAAGAACAGAACAGAAAAGAAAAGTGTATCTTACTTTATTTCATTTTTCCCAATTATATGACGAGTGGAGGCAGTGACTACTGGGGTCTCTTTATTGGATTATGGGAAAGGGCAGTGGAAATTAACAGGGTGCATTACTTTCCCAGGTTACTTTACTCTTAGGCGAAGATGGGTCCTTTGAATTAGCTCATAACCACAGTAGTGTGTAAATGTCTTACTTGTTTCCTCTGATTTTTTTTAAAAGACGAAGATAGAACCCATGACATTGTCTTATATTTTTAGAAAACTGGTAGTAGATGCCTTCCAAAGACACTTATTCTAATTGGAACTAAATTCTTCCCTCTCTTCCTTCCCATCTAATTTGATATCATCGTTCTCTATAAATAAAACAAGCCTGTAATGTCAGTTTATCATTGGCTTAGAGATCAACACAGCATTGACCTCATGCCTGTAATGAATTCAGTTTTCTATGATCAGATAGTGAAACTATAACCAGAAAAAGTATTTTTTTCCTGAAGCTAAATAGAAAACCTAAAGATGCAGACACCATCTAAGGACTTTTAAAATATTTCCCTTCTGTCAGTCACGTCTGTTATAAACAGGTAGTGTGAAGATCTTTAGAAGCCTCTCTGGCTGTCAGCTACCAAAGCGTCCAGCCAAAATCAGGGAAAACTCTTGCTGCGTTAAGTATTCTGGTTCGATGCAGCAGAATCCAAATCTGCCCGTTGTGCTTTCATTTCAACAGGCCCTCTAGATTCTTAATTACAACATGGGCTAATTATGCAGTCAAAGTTCTAAACTGCACTGGATTTGCACAGCACGTCTCTCCTCCCTGGCATTATTGTATTGGTTTTCCCGACCCTGTCAGACTGAGATTTAAATCCTGAACCTGACATTCATTGTGTTCTGTGTATCAGCTTTTCCTGCCTTTCTGAATTACGTGCCCAATAAAGTTCTCCTCTCTGTCATAGGTCAGGACTTGGTCTTTTATAAATTCTTAGGCTGGGACCATTTAAATTCTGTTTTTGATTTTATCCTGCCTCTTCAAATTATTTGCCTTGTAAGCGTTTTAACTTTTTGGTCTTTAGCCCTAGCTTCTTAGGCTATTAATTTTTTTTTTTTTAACCTGTGTGACCATTGAAGCACATTTATAGAAAATCTCATTGACAGTGAGGTAGCTCCGTTCTAGAGAGGAAGAGAAACATTTGGAAGGTTTTCAAATGGGAGTATTTGCTAAACGGTGTGTGTGTGTGTGTGTGTGTGTGTGTGTGTGTGTGTGTGTGTGTGTGGTGTGCGTCCTCTCAGTGCAGGTAAATGAGGAAGTCATCAGCTACTAGAGCCCCTTGAGTCTGGTATGTGAACAGTGTTCTCTATTCAAGCTTTTTCTCTGACATTTCTTTGGTGTTTGGCTGCCATTTCAATGGGACAGTGTCTTAGTTTCTTCCAAATCCATTTGATAGAGGGAGAGGGAGAAGAAGAGAGAGAGAGAGAGAGAGAGAGAGAGAGAGAGAGAGAGAGATCTTTATATTACAATGTGTATTTTGAAAGGCTTATGTATGATACATGAACAGGCCAACATATCACACTATATCACATCATATTTGCTTGCCTATTGGGTGATTTGTTAAAATATTTGTACTTCTTTGTTTTAAATTGCAGAGGAAATTCTCAAATCTCATTTTATTTGCATGTGTTTCTAAGTGAAGCGTTGTTCTTACAAATGCCAAAGACACTTTGGAGACACATTGTTCCTGGCCTTTCCTTAAGAAGAAAGGGGGCCCAGGGCAGGCAGTGCTGGGTCTCTGTGGTCCCCGGGCCCCTCTGCAGCCTTGGGCTGCTTGTGTGGACACTCTTAGTTGACTCCTGCTTGCCCTAGATTTCCCTCCACCATCTCCTCATCACACTTACCTGCCTTTGAACCCTTTCCTTCAGGGTTTGCTTTCTGCCAGCAAAATCAATAAACATATCCATGCAGATATGTTAGAAGCTGCTAATTAGCCAAAATATTACTTCTATATAGAATTTTACATAATTTTAGCATAATCCTTCTAGGATAATGCCCTAAGTCAAAAAATGGTGCTTGTGGTGAAGATTTTGTTTGATCCTGTGGGCATCTTCTAATCAGGTCAGGCTGAAAGCTAGGTTCCCTGCACTAGCCTAAGAATGAAACTGACTTGACTAAGACAGTAGTAGCATGTCTTTACAAATTAAAAATAGTATATTTATGTATTGTACATCCCTGTATTATTAGGTGGGCAGCTTATTGATCCCAGCAGCTGTTGAATTTTTATATGCCATTTACAGTTGTTCCCGTGATATAGTGAAATATACAAGACAAATTTGATCAGTGTTTCTTAAAAAGGTCAAGTGCTTCTATATAACATTAGTCTGCAGGCACTCAGAGGTGTCCCCTGCCAGTCCAAAGGGAGTCGGACAGGTATATGGAGCTAACAGAGTCACAAATTGGAGGCTGGCAAAGTGGTGAGAGAGGAGTTTAAGCAACCCTGGTTCTGCATCACTAGTTAAACTGACTTGAGATCTCTTGGAGAAGGGAACGATGTGATTTCACGGGGCCACTTCCCTCGTACAAAGAATCCTGATTCCATTCCAGGATTTTTTTTTTCAATCTTTTCTGCCCCTCTCTCAGGAAGTAAAGAACAGAGTCTGATCATGATAGCTGCCTAATTCAGTCATGTCACATGCCGAGCTGGCTGGTAATTTCATTGTCACAGTGAAAGACAGATTGAGACATATTTCAAAAAAAGTGTTTCATGGTGACCTGAAAGGTTATGTGTTTGAAGACGGCCACAGAAAAGTAGACAGTGTGTTCCATTTTGTGTGAATTTGAAAAGTTTTTCTCTTAAATTGAAGGGAAAACGGGAAAAAACAATGACCAAATACCGGGCTATTTTCTTAGCTAGAATAGTTGTTACTTTTTTTCCCCTGGAAAATAAATAGATTACGATCCAGGTCTTTGTGTTTCTCTACCTCAACTTTATTGTATGTCTTGTCCGTTTCTCTCTGGCACTATTATATTTGACAAGAAAAGGACTGGATTTTGAGTTGGCATAAAAGGGGGATAACAAAAGCACGTATCCCAAGTATCCAAGTAATGGTTCATGGCACCCCCATTCTTCGTGTTTCCTTATGGAAATACAGTTTCTTCCCGAGTGGATGTTTCTGATAGATACTAGGCCTCCTCTACAAACTGCAGCTGGGCAGCTAATTTGGGGAGGATTATAATTGCCCTTCCGAAAACCTTTGTTGCCTGGGTAAAGTCCCAAAACACAAACTCTATCTCCTAAGATTTCTGGGCTTGGGCCGTTTGGGATGAGTCACTCTGGGTCTTGAGGCAAATTTTCTGTACTGGGGATGCTTGGGAGAGAGACTGACTGGACCGGAATGGAGAGTGCCTTGCATCTGCTGGAAACACAATATCTTCGGGCTCCGAATGGTCTGGGATTTTAAAGTAGTTGCCGTTGTCACAAAATGAGTGCATGATTGAGCCCAGAGCTAAGGTTTTCAACCCAGAGATTCCTGGTCCCAACCACCCTGTTTCTTTTGCCTCATTTCAGCAGTATAGTCCATAGCTGTAGAGAGGACTTGGGTTGTGGGTATCAGAACATGAGACTGGGGAGGTAGGCAGGGACTGAATCATAAAGACCTGGGGTTTTAGTCATGAAGTCCTTGCCTTTGCCTATGTCCTGAATGGTATTGCCTAGGTTTTCTTCTAGGGTTTTTATGGTGTTAGGTCTTATGTTTAAATCTTTCATCCATCTGGAGTTAATTTTTGTATAAGGTGTAAGGAAGGAGTCCAGTTTCAGCTTTCTGCACATGGCTAGCCAGTTTCCCCAACACCATTTATTAAACAGGGAATCCTTTCCCCATTGCTTGTTTTTGTCTGGTTTGTCAAAGATCAGATGGTTGTAGATGCAGGAAACTGACACAAGAGCAGGAAACCAAACACTGCATGTTCTCACTTATAAGTGGGTGTTGAACAATGAGAACACATGGACACAGGGAGGGGAACATCATACACTGGGGTCTGGGTCTGTTGGGGGGTAGGGGGCTAGGGGAGGCATAGCAGGGGTGGGGGGATTAGGGAGGGATAACGTTAGGAGAAATACCTAATGTAGGTGACAGGGAGATGGAGCAGCAAACCACCATGGCATGTGTATACCTATGTAACACTCCTGCAAGATCTGCACATGTACCCCAGAACTTAAAGTAAAATTAAAGAAAAAAAAAAGACTCCCATTCTCTCTCCCTCTTTCTCTTCCTTTTTCTTTCTCTCTTTCATTCTTTTTTTTTCTTTCTCTTTTTTTCTTTCTTTTTCTAAAAAAAAAAAAAGACCTGGGGTTTTGGGCAATAGACTTTGATTTTTCTCTTGGAAGCATTGCTGATCCCTTTTTTCCTGTTACTTGGTTTGTATCATTCTCTATTTTCCTCTGTTCCTCTTTTACCATACCCAATGAGAGCCCTCAGATTATAAAGTTGTAGTGATGCCATTCCTGATCAAACAATACAACTTTTGCTACTTTTTTTTTAAATAAATTCTGTGATCTGTCTGTTTCCCTGCTTCTTCCCAGAGAGGTACAGCCCCTTGGTCAACAACTCCCAGCTGCCATTTTCTACATCATCCTTTGAAATCACTACTGAGCCAACATATTTGACATGTATAGTTGGCAGTTACCTTTATCATGCCTAGTCACTTCTGTCTCAAGAAAACAAGGTACAAGGAACTCTGTTTGCTGTCTTCCACTTCTAGATCCTTCCTAACCTCTGCCTCACTTCATTTTCTCTCCACATTGCTCATAGACATTCCAGTCCTGAGAATGCAGTCTCCTGTTCCCAGATGTCTTCCTTTTGCTGTCCTCAGGGTTTACATTAAAGACCATAATCAGGACAAGTAAAGGTGCTTTTATGGGGTGGTTTCCAGCGTACCAAATTTGGATTCAGGAAGAGTAGACTGTGTTTACTGCCCCTCCAGGAACAAATGAAACGTTCAGGTGAATCAACTGCATCTCTTGTGCTCTCTTCCCTTCCCTTTAAAATGAAGCATCCATACAAGATGGGAACTGAGTCCTATAAAACCTGACCTCAGATCTTTGCCCTACTCATGCCTTCCTCAGAAGGAAAATCTAGAGGATTAAGAATCCCTGAAGTGGGGGGCTTTGACTGTTTTGTGTTCATTTCACAGGCAGGTTAGTGATTTAAAGATGATCCTTCTCATCCCAAAACATGTGCTAACTAAATACCAGGGCTTGTTTATACACATGTAGTTATGCAAGAATGACTAAGGATGATCAAATTGGAGCTAGTTGCTAAGAGCAGCGCTGCAATCAATAGGATTGCAATGGTAATAACACCAGTCTAGTTAAAGAGATGTAAATTGCACTTCATTTGAAAGCGGGTTAGAACCACAATGGAGTAGGGTGGAATGAGGAGCTGGGCGGCCATAGAACGGTAATGAGTTTTGATGCTGGCAGTGGGATTTTGGGATTTTGGCCTGCATTTCCAAAAATGCCTTCAGCTACCATGTTGTCCTTTATAGAGAAATAGGAACTCCAGAGACCAGGAGCCAACCAATGAACGGAAAGCTTTCCCTGCCATCAACAAATCTTTTTTTTTTTTTTTTTTGAGATGGAGTTTCACTCTTGTTGCCCATGCTAGAGAGCAATGGCGCCATCTCGGCTCACTGCAATCTTCGCCTCTTGGGTTCAAGTGATTCTCCTGTCTCAGTATCCCAAGTAGCTGGGATTACAGGCATGTAATACCATGCCGGGCTAATTTTCAATTATTTATTTATTTATTTATTTTTATTTTTTTATTATTATTATTTTTTTTAGTAGAGACAGGGTTTCACCATATTGGTCAGGCTGGTCTTGAACTTCCAACCTCAAGTGATCCACTTGCCTTGGCCTCCCAAAGTGTTGGGATTACAGGCATGAGCCACTGTGCCTGGCCAACAAATCTTTTAAAGAATGATTTCTTTTGAGAGGATATACCAGTGGGTCTCACCCAGGCTGACCAGTAGAATTACCTGGAGAACTTTGAAAAAGTCCAGATACCCAAGCTTTATGCATAATCAATTAAATCTGAATTTTTGGAAGTGGGGCCCAGTCCTCAGTAGTTTTTAGAGCTTTCCAGGTTATTCCAATGTGCAGCCAAGGTTAAGAATCACTAGTGATAAACCTTACGTCCCAAAGTATGGCAATCACTTGGGGTGTCTGTAAAAGAGATGGTGACTGACTCAGAACCCCAGGGGTTGGAGCCTGCATGTCTGCATGTTAAACAGATTTTCACAGTGACCCTGACAACAACTGGAGGAGGAAGGTAAATCCACTGGCAAACAGAAGGATGGGCTTTGGCTGATAAACATTGAGTTTTGATAACAAGATCAATTTACAGCCTTAATTGGTTCATGATAATTCTTACTAATTGTAATGGGTATAGTTAGGCAGCTTTAGATCAAAGACCATGTCTAATCCTCATTTTTGGGAGCTTCTAAGGGGGTCTTACCTTTATTCCCTATCTGGGTTTTTTTCCCCTGACTTTTATTTTAGATTCAGAGGGTACATGAGCCTGTTTGTTACCTGGGAATATTGCTTGATGATGAGGTTTGGGATATACACAATCTTGTCACCCAGGTACTGAGCATACTACCCAATAGTTAGTTTTTCAACCCTGACCTCTCTTCCACCCTCCCCACCCTAATAGTCTCCAGTGTCCATTGTTGCCACCTTTATGTCCATGAGGACTCAATGTTTAGCTCCCACTTATAGGTGAGAAGGTCTGGTATTTGGGTTTCTGTTCATGTATTAATTTGCTTAAATCAGTGTCCTCCAGCTGCATCCATGTTGCTGCAAAGAACACAATTTCTTCCTTTTTTATGGCTGTGTACTATTATATGCCTACTTGGGCTTTGAACAAATTGGGAAATAAGAGAGTCAAAATGGCAGCCAAAATGGCTCATCTTTATTTCTATGGGAGGTGATTCTAGCTCTCCCCATGAGAAGCAAATGGCCCATCACTATAACCAAGGATTAGATCACTTTATCTATCCAGTCATTGCAGGATGTTCCCCGATCCCACTGGTGCTCGCTGAAATCACCAGGAATGCCAGCTGCCTGAGAGTAGCTGGTGCCTGAGATGAGGATGGAGCTGAGCTGAGCTATGCAGGTTCAGTTGTTCTTCCCAAATTCAAACAAATGAATCACTCCATTCCCCCACTCTAATGGAATGGGAAAAGACAGCTGTTTTTCAGGGAAATCTTTCTCCTGTGGAAACCAAGATTAGGAAAAAGGTGTTTCTCACAAGCACTAGGTAATTCTGTAAGTTATTTTTTGCCTCTCATCATCATTTTGTGTCCCAGCAGTTCCAGAGCCCAGTGCTCTCCTCTCTTCAGTCTGCCCTCAGATTTGTCATTAATGTCTGATTTTCTCTCACAAGTAATGAGGATGCTGGAATCCTAGGCCTAGGCTGGGGTTTGGATTTCCAGAGCCTGAGCTGAAGTTGGAGGTGAGGGGATGCTGGGTGCATGTCCATCACCTGCATAAACAATCCTCTCTATTACGTACCTCCTGTCTGAAATACCTAGAATGATTTCTGTTTTTATGTCTGTACTACGACTGATAAACTAAGCATTTTAACTTTATTATCTTTATTTACTTAGTTATTTGTTTATTTAATTTCTGTCCATCTGCTTTCTGTTAACACCATCTTATTTAATATTCTTAGCAACCTGGATTTCTTTGTGTTACTCTGTATTCATCTTACAGATGAGTTCCCTAAGACATAGAGAATGGAAGTCATTTGCCAAGGTTATGTTTTAAGAAGTGTTGGAACCAAGAATTCAAACCCAGCTTTGACTGAATGCGAAGTATATGGTTTTCCTCATTGTTTCATGTTCCACTACTCTGCACAGAACAGAGAGCCAAGATAGGAGTTTTCTCTTTTGGCTAAAGATCCCATAAGAAGTTCCACTGGGAGAGAGTGTGAGATGACCCAGCTCATCTCTTAACTCCTGCCCTGTGCATTTCACTGTCTATAAACATCACATGATCAGAGTGGGAAGGGGCTGAGCCAGATCATCTGGCTGGGCATCCTGCCTTCTGGAAGGCAGCTGCTAATTATCTTCATTTTTCCAAATGAGACAGCCCAGCGCTGACAGGTTGTGTGACTTGCCCAAGATGATACAGCCAGTAAGTAGTAAGGTAAGCTCCAGGACTTTTGGGTTACCTTGGGTCCTCCAGCTTTGCTGTGGAAATGCAGAACCAAGGAAATAAACCCAAAAGGAAAGGCTGTGAGATGGCTTTCCTGGGATTATTCCAGAGGAGCTAATTCTTTGCTTTAAATCAGGCTTGCTACCTAACTCCAGGCAAGAGCAGAGAAAGCTGCTGACTGGGGAATTCCCCACCTCATCGTCTGCCTTCCCTCTGTTCATGTCTCCCTAATCCTCCTTATTAATGGTGAACAGCATTTCCCCAGCCTGCCTAAGTCAGGAGTGCAGAGGAAAGACCTGAGAACAATTCTTATTCCACAGCAAGCAGCTCTTAAAGAGGATGCAGCCTGGGTCAGCAGTGTATGATGCAGAAGGCTGGATGCCTCTGAGCTGTGACCAGATTTCCAATTTCCTGTGATCCTACAGCCCGGCCGGAATGAACACATTTCAGACAAACGTGAGCACATTTAAGAGAAACGTACAAGAAATCATCATGTCGCTGGTATTTAGTGTCAGGCAGCAGCAGAGTCAGACACATGTTCTTAGTTTGGCAGAATGGCAAAAGGGGAAATGGTGGATGGGAGGGTTACCTGACAACGTGAGCACTTGGAAGCAGCTCTCATCTTGCCTCCCTCTCATTCTTTCCCGTTTTGCAGACAGTTTCCTCTTTTCTGTTCCTCTCTCTTTGGTTTTATTGTTAGTATTATTGTTTTATCTATCTGACTCTTTCATTTGGTCTCATTCTCATGTTTTAATTTCTCGTTTTTCTGTCCTTTGATCATTTGTAAAGATATTCATTCCACCTAAGCTCCAGTCAAGAGGACAACTCTGCTTGAACATCTAATCATTTCACAAACTTATGATGTCCCCAAGGGCGACTCTTGATTTTCTCCATCCAAACCTACTCCTCCCACAGCCTTTCCCATCTCAGCCCCTGGAAACTCCATTTTCCATTTGTTCAGACCCCAAGACCTTGGGGTCACCCTGGACCCTACTCTTTCTAGCACATACCGTATGCAATCCATTTGTAAATCTCATGGGATCCCGCTTCAAAACATTCCCCAGAGTCTGCTCATTTTTTAGTGTATTTTAATTATCACTCTGGTCCAAGCCTGTTAGTTAGGTTATTAAGATAGGTTTCAAACTGACCTCACTGATTCTTTCCTTTGTCTTGTGGACTGTTCTCAACCCAGCAGCAGTCTATTAAAACTAGCTCCATCATTCCTTTCTTCTGCTCAAGACCCTTCAGGGGCTCCCCATGCACTCAGAGTAAAAGTTGTGATCTTAAAGTTGTCTCTGAAGCCCCAGCCTCTCCCTCTCTGTGCTCATCTCTGCTCCATTAACACTGGCCTCCTTGCTGATCTTTGAACATGCTTCTACCTCAGGGCCTTTGCACTTGCTGTTTTCACCCCCTTCCTTAGATATCCGTATGGCTTGCTCTTGTAGTGTCCTCAAGTCTTTTCATAAACATCACCTTTTCAGTGAGGTCTTCCCTGAGCACCCTACTTAAAGCTGCAAGCTTCTCTCTTACACCCAGATACTCTCATCTCCCTGAACTCTTGCACTTCTCCTCCACAGGACACATCGTGATCTAATGTTTTATTTGCTTTCTTTAGTTGCTTATTATGATCAGTCATCTCCACCTCCCCTTCCCTTTCCTTTCACTTTGCCCCCATTTGCCCCACAATGTAAGCTTCTTGAGGGCACGGAGTGTTGTCTGTTTAGTTCAGTGCTTTCTTTACCTTGTTTAGACAATTGCCTGTCGTATAACAGATGCTCAGTGAAAATTTTCAGAATGAGTGAATGAATAAGTATTTGAAAAAATGATTGAACACACACCAGACGAGGCATTGTGTTAGCATTTCGGCATTGCTAAGTCATTCTTTCACTTTCACTTATTTATTCCTTTACCCAAAACCTGTATGATATGTCCTTGAGGATGTTCTAGTACATTCTGTCTTTTGTTTCTCATTAACTTTTTCTCCTTTCAGAGCTCTCTTTTCTTCCCATCTCCTCAGGAACCTACTGACCCCTTTCCCATTTTTGAGTACCTGTCTTATTCCTAATGTCTTATCTTCATTCTCCTTCTTTCTATGGATCCCAGTTCTCCTTGGTCCAATGTGGCAGTAGGTATGCAGTCTGCATGGGTTCCATAATCTATCTGAAGGATTTGTTTAGGTTGAGGCTTCCTCCCAATCCCCTGCAGCTCCCAGAGTGTGAAGACAGGGCTGCTGCACTCAGTAATGACACTGTCTTGCCCCTTTCCATCAATGCCCCTACTCCACCTAACAGAAGAAGGTGATAAGAATTAAACTTTTGAGGCTGGGTGCAGTGGCTCATGCCTGTAATCCCAGCACTTTGGGAAGCCGAGGTGGGTGTATCATGAGGTCAAGAGTTTGAGACCAGCCTGGCCAACATAGTGAAACCCTGTCTCTACTAAAAAAAAAAAAAATACAAAAATTAGCTAGGCGTGGTTGCAGGTGCCTGTAATCCCAGCTGTTCGGGAGGCTGAGGCAGGAGAATCACTTGAACCCAGGAGGTGGAGGTTGCAGTGAGCCAAGATCATGCCACTGCACCCCAGCCCAGGCAACAGTAGGAGACACAGTCTCAAAAAAAAAAAAAAAAAAAAAGAATTAAGCTATTGAGTTTTTATAATCAATAAGGACATTTAGCTGACTTTTGACTTCCATCTTATACATGGGAATTGAGTCTGAGAAGGCGTATTTCTTTCTTTCTTTCTTTCTTAAAAAGTGAAAACTGTTAACACATCTACGAACATTAGTGGAACTCTAAGTGAAAGAGAAAAAATATTACTTGTAAATCAAACTGCACTTGTCTGTATTGTCTTTTCTACTTTAGTCCTTAATTGTATAAAATTTAACGTGGTTGTAATCTGTATTTTCATGTTTCTATACAACTTTCATAGTTACTATTTTTAATGATGGCATACTGTTGCATTTCCTTGATCATGAGATGCCACTGATTTTAAGATGCACCATTGCTTTCATAACAGCTTTTCAAAGAAGAAAAGAAATTCACCACTTTGCATGTATACATTGAATACAAGATATAGCCTAACTTCAGAAATGTTAAAAATTATCCAAAAAAGGACTGGGTCGCAGCGGCTCACGCCTGTAATCTCAGCACCTTGGGAGGCCGAGGTGAGCAGATTAGTTGAGTTCAGGAGTTCAACACTAGCCTGGTCAACATGGTGAAACCCTGTCTCTACTAAAAATACAAAAATTAGCCAGGTGTGGTTGTGGGCACCTGTAATACCAGCTATTTGGTAGGCAAAGGCACAAGAATTGTTTGAACGGGGGTGGTGGTGGAGGTCGCAGTTAGCTGAGATGGCATCACTGTACTCCAGCCTGGGCCACTGAACAAGACTCAGTATCAAAAAAAAAAAAAAAAAAAAAAAAAAAATCCAAAAAAGTACCATAAAATTGAGAAAATAAAGCAATTTATAATATGTATATGTCATAATTTACTTTTACTTCAAAAACCCTAATGTCTTTGTGCCTATAGCTTTTATCTTTTGAATAGTTTTATAATATATGTTTATAGAGGTTAATTTTATAATTTTTAAAAGCATACTGTCATGATATTTTCCAAAAGAGTCAAAACATTTTACACTGTTACCCAAAATGTATGCTTGAGTATATGTGCTTAGTTGCAACTCTGCCAGCATTAGGTATTATAATTTTTTGCTTAGTTTTTTTTTTTTTTTTTTTTTTTTTTTTTTTTTTTTTATATATGATTTTTTTTTTTTTTTGCATTACTTTTATTGTTTGGGAGGTGACATANTTTTTTTTTTTTGCTAATTTTTATATATGAAGATGGTTTATATTTGCATTACTTTTATTGTTTGGGAGGTGACATAAGATACATTAGTAGGAAGTTTAGTATTGTGTCTAACTGCCAGTAAAATGTGTTACTATTGACAAAGTGGTATAAGACTATCTTATTTGGATGACAAAGAAAGGAGTTTGTTCTTCAAAGTTCTAATCCTTGGTTGAGGTGAAGGAGGAGATTCAATTAATAGAATTATTGAAAAAGAAAATCAATTTTTGTTTCTGAGAACAAATCTAATTAGACTTTTGCCATTTCCCAAGGACCTTTAAAAGAAGGTGCTACAGTATAACCTTGGACTTTTTAAGAATTTCTGTTAGGAAGTTTGATGTTGCTTACAGAATCTGGAAGGAAGGATTCCGTGTAATCACTTTAAATTTTTATAACAATGGCAACAGACATTTGTATGTGGCATTGACCATTTGCTGGACAAAATTGCAATCACTTTGTATACAGTAGCTCATCAAATTTTCACATTAACTCTATGAGATAAGTATTATTAATCATTCCATTGGCAGATGAGGAAATTGAGACACAGAAAAGTTAATGTATTTAGTGGGTTAAAAAGCTGGGATATCAAGAGATGTAGCCTGGCTTTGAGCCTATTTTCTTAACTACCTCAAGGTACTGTCTCTCATAAGCGTAACACACCGCAGTGTGGACAGAAGGTTGATGAAGAGTCCTGGAGACTTTCTACTCTATGCTAATGAGCTTCACTCTCCACCTCTAGGATGGGAGGATGAGATTTATTCCCTTGACAACTGAAAGCACATTTTTTAGCCTCCTCTGCTTTTTGACTCCAGTCCAGAGTCAAACATCCTGATGATATCTTTTGCCCTTGGAGATGGTCCCTGAATTATATGCTTCTCTTGTTCTCTTTACCTTCCTCCCGTGTTATCAATGGGTATCTCAGTGAGGCAGATGTTCCGAACACTGGGACTTGCTAAAATTAACATTCCAAATGCTGCAGTATCTGGAATGTTTCTAGAACATTTTTATTTCCCTACTGGAGCGAATGGTGAACTTTGGGTAAAGAAAGGTCTTACTGTTATAGGAACAAATCACATCATCTTACCTAGTTGAGTACAACAATTCCATTCCTTATCAATTTTTAAAAAAATTTTACTTAGTTTTTTCAGTGAAGGTCTGCTCTGTTATCCAGGCTGAAGTACAGTGATATGATCATAGCTCACGGCAATGCTGAACTCCTGGAATCCTCCTGCCTTGGCCTCCCAAAGTGCTAGGATTACAGGCCTGAGTCACTGCACTCAGCCAAAACTTACCATTTTATACATTTCCTCTGTACTATGATGCATATGCAAATATCTCCTCCATGTTTGGTGGTAAAGATTAGTAATACATTTTATTTATATGAAATTTTATTTTTGTTTGGGAGTTATTCAGTCGAATGATTAAGAGCACAAGTTTTAGAGTCAAAAACACATAGGTGAAAACCAGGTTCTGCCATCTCTCACTCTGTGACCTTGCATATAAGTTGTCTAATTTCCTCAGGTATAAAATGAAGATAACACCGTCGTACATCTTAGGTTTTCTATAAAGATTAAATAAAATGAACAAGTTAATGCTTATAAAATGTATCAGTACATGACACCTGGTAAGTGTTCAATAAATTATCTAATACTAATGTATATGTAATAAAATATAATACAAAGTAAGGAATGTCCAAACTTAGAACTCTTTGAAAGGAAGCATTATATCTTTTTCTTGTTTCCCTTTCCCTAAATCTGTAACTTCCAGTCTCATTCGCTGTTCAATTTTGTTATTCCCTGTCTTCTAAAAATTTCATCTAAAAAATGGCAAGAGTTAAGATTTGTCTGTAGAAATTTTAAAAAATAATGTTACAGTTTCTTTTGTGAGTATTGGAGACGGCTTCATTTTTTTCCCCACCATCTTTGTATGGGGCGAGTGGGTGAGTAGGATTTACTATTACTTTTAGTAGTTCTTAGAGTTGTGCAAAGGAATTGTAAAACAATGGACCTATTTCTTTTTCTTTTCTTTTTTTAGATTCAGGAGGTACATGTGCAGGTTTGTTAAATGGGTATATTGTGTAATGCCAAGGTTTGGGTGTCTAGTGATCCGGTGGCTCAAGAAGTTAACATAGTACCCAATGGTAGTTTCTCAACCTTTGTCCCTGTCCTTTCCCCTTTTGGGATCTCTGGTGTTTATTCTTCCCATCTTTCTGTCCTTATGCACACCATGTTTACCTCCCACTTACAACTGAGAACATGTAGTATTTCATTCTTTGTTCCTGCACTAATTTGCTGAGGATAAAGGGCCCCAGCTGTATTCATGTTACCGCAAAGGACATGATTTCATTCTTTTTTATGGCTATGTGGTATTCCATGGTGGATATGTACCACAATTTCTTTATCCAGTCCACCATTGATGGATACCTGGGCTGATTTCATGTCTTTGCTATTGTGAATAGTGCTGCAATAAACATGTGAGTGTAGGTGTCTTTTTGGTAGAAAGATTTATTTTCTTTTAGCTATATCCCAGTAATGGGATTGCTAGGTCAAATGGTAATTCTATTTTTAGCTCTGTGAGAAATCTACAAGCTGCTTTCTACAGTGTCTGAAGTAATTTGTATTCCCACTAATAGTGTATAAGCATTCCCATTTCTCTGCACCCTCGCCAACATCTGTTATTTTCTGACTTTTTAATAATAGCCATTCTGACTGGTGTGAGATGATATTTCATAAGGTTTTGATTTGCATCTCTCTGATGATTAGTGATACTGAGCATTTTTTTCATGTATTTGTTGGCCACTTGTATGTCTTCTTTTGAGAAATGCCTGTTTATCTCCTTTGTTCCACTTTTTAATGGTGTTTTCTTTTTCTTGTCGATTTAAATTCCTTATGGATTATGGATATTAGTCCTCAAAACGAATTGACTTATTTCTAAGGAGAGAAATCCTCAAACTTTATGTCTGAAATTTGTCTAAAGAGGCCGGGTGTGGTGGCAGGCACCTGTAATCCCAGCACTCTGGGAGGCCGAGGCAGGTGGATCACCTGAGGCCGGGAGCTCGAGACCAGCCTGGCCAACATGGTAAAACCCCTTCTCTACTAAAAAATACAAAAAATGTGCTGGGCGTGGTGGCGGGCATCTGTAATCCCAGCTACTCGGGAGGCTGAAGCAGGAGAATAGCTTGAACCCACTAGGCGGAGGTTGGAGTGAGCCGATATTGTGCCACTGCACTCCAGCCTGGTGACAGAGCAAGACTCTATCTCTAAAGAAAAATTGTCTAAAGAGAGAAATTATTCTCCTTACTGATGGAACTCTGTGGCTGGGAATTATCAGCAGGAAGAACCCCACCGTGGGGCCTCTCAACAGGAGGGATGGGCCGGTGGAGGTGTGAGCTCAGAATGTGGAAGTGGCCTTTGTGTTGGCTCATGTCTATATGGCCTCCAGTACCGGGTCTGAGGTACCATGCACTGATCTTCACATATCCAAACATAGTCCCCATCCCCGCATTTATGACTAGTCCCAGAAGCATCTATGTTTGGAGGAGGGGAGGAAGGACCTCTGGAGTCCAGCCAGTGTATGCAGGTGTTTAGTGAAGATAGGTTAGAGTTAAGAGAATAAGGGAGACAACTCTTTGATTGATTGATTGCTAACTGAGCATGACCCACCCCCTGAGGCCTTATCTTGATGATGGCTTCCATGGGGTGGAGGCAGTGACGCAGGCAGTGACAGAAAAATGACTCCTTCACTGAAGAATTCAGGGCAAGCTAGAGCCCAGTATGACGGAGCAGATAACCTGGTTGCTATTTGTGAGACTCAGCCTGGGAATGTAGCAATCCCAGCCTGCGGGCATTGATCTGACAGCTGTTCTCAGCCTTGGAGAGAGATTCAGGGACGGCTGCTGCCAGATAACAAGAGTTCAAAGCACACTGCTGGCCCAGGTGTGATCACCCCCGGTGGTGTGCTGGCATTTGCAGAAGGGCAGACCGGGCTCCCTGGCACTTTTGCCAAGGGTTGTGGGGCCATAAAACAACTCCAAGAGGTTTGGCTGGATACCAGTTACCCTGTGTGCTTACCTTTCTGTCACCACTACTTCAGAATCAGCTGAAAATTTGGAACCCTAAGGGGGAAAATAAGCTTCTCTTTCTCATTCCACCCAAATAGGGCTACAATTGTTATAATTTGAAGAAGTTTATGTGGTCCCCACCTTGTCCTTGGTGATTGTACCGGAAGAGGACTGACCTTATGAATGTGCATCTCAGGCAAAGCAGAATCAAAGACATTGGGGCATGAATCTCAAAGGGACATGGAAATGTCACTAGAGATGAAAGAAGAGCAGTATAGAATTACTCCACTCAGAGAAAAGACTAAATGTGATTATTTTCTCCATGACTGCTGCTTAGGCACCGATCATCTCAAGAGCCACATTGAGCAATAATAGGTGGTTCCTAAACCATCTCCTGAAGAGGAGGGATGCTGGTAACTGGTTTGCTGAGTAGGCTATGGAAGTCTGGGCCAGAGCTGAGTTGCTGGGAACATTCTAGAAAAGACTGAATAATATTCCTTTCTGCATCCTTTGTATCTGAAACTCTCAGCCACTCTTCTAAATAATTGTTTAAGCCAGGTGCAGTGGCTCACAGCTGTAATCCCAGCACTTTGGGAGGTCAAGGCTGGCGGATCACGGGGTCAGGAGTTTGAGACCAGCCTGACCAACATGGTGAAACCCTGTCTCTACTAAAAATACAAAAATTAGCTGGGTGTGGTGGCACGTGCTTGAAATCCTAGCTACTTGGGAAGCTGAGGCAGGAGAAGCACTTGAACCCAGGAGGCAGAGGTTGAAGTGAGCTGAGATTGTGCCATTGCACTCCAGCCTGGGCGACAGAGCAAGACTCTATCATAAAAAAAAAAAAAAAGTTTAAGCAACATTTTAATGCCTTTTTGAAAAAATGAGAAAGTTTTAGTCTGCATGGGGTATCCACATCATGGACCAGCCCTGTATTCCTGCTGGCAGTTGCTGATGAGAGCTACTTCCTTCTTTCCTCGCTGACTTCCTCATCCACCTGCTAGTTTCTCTGTATCCTCCAAGATGTGAAGAAACTTGTGTGGATGATTTTGTCCATGCTTTCCAAGCTCATTGTGGAATCTCTCTTTTCCTGCAGCTTTCATTACCATTTAATCTTTTGTGTACCAGACTTGGTAAGACTCTTGTCTAGCTGTTTTATCTGGTGCTCCTTAATTCTCAGAGCAGATAGCCTATATCATTTATTCCTTTGAGCAGCATTTATTGAACACTTATTATATGCCAGGTGTGTCTTTGAACCTTACCAATATTTTAGATTAAACAGGTCTCTGGGTAAATTCATCACCATTTCCCAATCCACACACAGGAAAACATGTTTGTCTTGATTTTCTAACTTTGTATGAATGCCACCAGCATTCTCTCCCAAGCACTCAAGATTAAAGCCTTACAATATCACAAGTACCTTTCTTTTTTACAATATGTCATTTACTTTAACAATTTTAAAAATCTTTTGTGATTTTTGTGTAAATATTACATATTTCTTGTAAAAATATTAGAAGAATGTACTTTAGCCAAAAATGAGGGGAAAATCACTGGCTATTTCAATCGAATTGCCACACTCTGGTAGTTCTGCCTTTCCATGTTCTCTTTTTATTTTATTTCATTACCATTATTATTTTAAGACGGAGTTTCACGCTGTTGCCCAGGCCAGAGTGCAATGGTGCAATCTTGGCTCATTGCAACCTTGCCTCCTGGGTTCAAGTGATTCTCCTGCCTCAGCCTCCTGGGTAGCTGGGACTATATGTCCATGCACCACACCTGGCTAAGTTTTGTATTTTTAGTAGAGGTGGGGTTTTGCCATGTTGATAGGCTGGTCTTGAACTCCTGACCTCAGGTGATCCGCCTAGTTTGGCTTCCCAAGGGGCTGGGATTACGGGCATGAGCCCTCATGCCTAGCCTCCATGTTCTCTTATACCAGGCCCCTTTTCTTTTCCCCATGGTCACCATACAATGCCCTCCATACCTTCATGTTCTTGCACCTGAACAATGGCAGTAGCCTCTAACTAGATACCTCCAACTCTCCACATTCTAGTGTCTTTGGGGCTCACTTCTATGAAGGTATAGAATGGTCTAAGAAGACGATATGACTAGAATGAACATTAGATTCCTGCAATTGCTCAATGCATTGTTAATTCTGCCTTCACATCTCAGGTGGTTGAAGCAGGGCTACAATTCTTTAATCAGCTTCATTATCTATTGTTTCTTCAGAAGATGAATGCGGTACAAGCTAGCTGAAGTTCTGTTTGAGATTGCTGGGAGAAAATACCTAAGGGACAAATAAACTCTTCATGTCCTTAGCTCACATTGTATGTTTCTCCTTGCCTCAACTCCTTGAATGCATGTATTCACACGTTACCGTCATCCCAGAGTCTGCTGAAGGCTGCCCCAGACTTCTTAAGTGAGAGGTAGACCTACCATAGTGATGACCTACTATGTGTCAGGTGTTTTTAATGTGTTTTCTTGTGGGATCTTTATAACAGCGGTAGGCATATTACTTAGTTTCATTTTAAGACAAAGGCACGGAGAGCTTAAACAATGCATCTAAGGTCACTGTTTCAAAACTAGTCTTGAGGCTTGATGAATACTCCCTTTTCAGGCAGAATCTTGGTTGATCAGAAAATCTAAGAGGTGTTTACTAACTTCATCTCCTCTTGTGTAAGATTTTCTTTCTACCTGATTTTTGGTATTAAGGTTTGTTTGTATATTCTAGAAACTGTTCCTTTAAATCCACCTCACATATTTAAATAAGGAAGAGACTAGGGCCCTAGAGGGTTTTTTTTTGGAAGCGATGTTTCATAGAAGCAACAGTTTGGAGCGGGAAAACAAAAGCAAAAACAAAAACAAAAGCTGAAGGGCAAAGTAAGTCTTAGTGGATTTTCTCAACTATGAAGGAACCTCATTATCTCCTCCTGAGGAAGAACGGATTTTGAGTAAGTCAGCTCTGTGATACACCACCTTTTAAGAAGTTAGCTGCAAAATGGTTCAAGTGTGGGAGCTCATGCCTATAATCCCAGCACTTTGGGAGGCTGAAGTGGGTGGATCACTTGAGCCC
The DNA here is from genome assembly GCF_001604975.1 of Cebus imitator. NCBI lineage: Eukaryota > Metazoa > Chordata > Mammalia > Primates > Cebidae > Cebus > Cebus imitator. The sequence goes on along the minus strand of NW_016107932.1, from coordinate 140,807 downwards.
AGGAGTTTGAGACCAGCCTGGTCCACATGGTGAAACCCCATCTCTACTAAAAATACAAAAGTTAACGGGGTGTGGTGGTGTGCACCTGTAATCCCAGCTACGCTGGAGGCTGAGGCACTGGAATCATTTCAACCTGGAGACGGAGGTTGAGCAAAGATGAAGTGAGCCAAGATGGCACCATTGCACTCCAGCCTGAGTGACAGGGAGAGACTCTGTCTCAAAAAAAAAAAAGTTAGCTGCAAAATGGATGGGCCTTTGTTGTGAGGTTGTTCCAGACAGTGAGAAGGTCTGATCAGGCTGGATAAGTAGTATCTGCCTCAAATACACTTGGTGAAAATACCTACCTGGGAGGTTTACACACACATTTAAACAGCAGATGGAAAAATGTCAAATGAGTCATACTACCCAGCTAGCTCCATGCCTTGGACATTTATTTATCTCACTTTTTCTAATCTGGGGTAGGAGCGAGCTATAAGAACTAATGAGACATAAGGTTTGCCCTCTCTATAGGAGAGCATATTCTCACAGCCATATCCCAGGGTATGACAAGCCAATTTGCTTAGTATATTAAGTGCTCAATAAACGTTTGTTGCGTTAATTCCTTGTGGGTATCTTCCCACTACAGATTTTTTTGACTATTCTCTCTATACCAACAGGAGGTAAGAGAACCATACTTCTCTCTGTAATAAGTATTTCAAAGTTGCATGTAAAGCCCTTTAAAAAGAGATCAAAACCTCATTGATTAAAAAAGTAAACTCAAGCATAATGTGATTAAGCAACTGGTTATTAGCAAAGGCAGGATTCAGTACCAGGATTGTCTGATTCCAAATATTTTTTTCTTTCTCTCGCAGAAAAGGTCTTAGTAATTCTTTTAACATAATTTCATGAGGCCAAGAAGCCATCATTTCAATTGGTGAAGTTCACCTCGGGTCTCCCTAGGCTGATCACATAACACACACTCCATGTCCCACGCAAGTGTGTACAATCCCATTCTCTCTGCATGTACGTCTCTGATTCCCTTTTCTGTGTGAAGTATAGGCTAAAAAGACGCTGGTGAAACCACAGAAGAGCCACTTGTTACAGCTGGATATATCCTGAGGAGACTGAGTCCTTCTCCCTCCGGGCAAGAGCCAGGCAGGGAGGCAGAGCTTTTGCAGAGGAGAGCAAGGGTGGCATTTCCTTGTCTTTTGGCTCTTGGATTAGCTGCTAATAGAAGGTGCACTTAGGGCTGTCTGTAATGGTGATTATGATTCTTTTTATCTGCTGGACCTCTGGGTGGAAGCCACAGACTTAAGGACCCGTGATTTAGAGCCATTTTGTTGGTTACAATGAGCAGCATGAGGCAGCATCCATTTATGGTGTTTGTATAAACACCATCCATTTATGGTGTTTGCATAAATACCAAGTACCCTGACTCTCCTGTGCCATGTCTACCAAGTATATCTTTCGCCTTTTTCTCCTTTTGGTCTTAGGCATTACTCTGTTTTTCTACTTAACAGATCCATACCTTCTTGGGAGTGAGCATTTCAGTGATGGCAGGGGAATTAAGGATTAGCGTTCCAGTGCTCCCGTTCCCTTAACACCTTCTTCTTGCCCTACAGCAGAGAGAGATGGCTTTCAACACACCACAGACAGCGTGGAAGATTTGGAGGGCAAGACTGAAGGTGGCAGACTCTAGTCAAGAGAGCAAGTGCAGAGGACTCTGGGAATCTTTGTCTCCACCATTGTGGAGCTGTCAGTTGGAGCCCACTCTCTGCCTCTTGTCTCTCACATGACAGTTTTACTCATCTCTTAGGTTTTTATGTCTTCCTCCTCATCCCTGTTGCCAGTATCTTCCCAAGTCCTTTTTAGAAAACCCTATGCAGTTATTCTTTCTGCTCAACTTTTATACACAGGGTACAGTTTAGAGGCATGTGTAAAACCCCTTCACTCACTCCAGCTTCCCTTAATCCTTAGGAAAAGAATGTGCAATAATGCTCTTGTTTTCAGGGAAGCATGTCATTTGTTTTACCGGTCTGTAGTTGATTAATTTGCAAATGATATTCCCAATAAAGTGCTTAGAAGTAGATAATTACAACTATATTAACAGTTCCCGGGGAAGCAGATGGTATTCTGAGGAGCTGCCATGTAGCATTAGTGCTGATGCTCCACTGTAATGTACCATCCACCCCAGAAAACCACAAACGACAAGCGCAAATCCTGCTGATATTCCAGATTGGGAGGAAATTGTGCTTTTGCCTCACATTCCATTCTGATCGGAATTTTTATGTGTGTTTTCTTGATCGCTACAGTGCTCAGTGAACTGCTTCATTTTATGTTGAATCCCGTAACTCTCCAACTCTGTAATTCTGAATTAGCCCCGTATTAAGCCTGCATGAAGCAAGTTTTTAAACTGTTCATCAGTGTTCCTCCTACCACGCCAGATATTTTTAAGTGTAGATTATCTCTGTACAAACATATAATTTCAATTTCCTAAATTACCTGAGCTAACATCCTATGTTAGATAATCAATTAAGAATATTTGGAGGCAGATAAGTCTTATCCTTTTTCTCTCTCCTTCAGTGTTACAGACACAAACAAACGCATGCACACACACATGTCTGCACATATGCATGTACGTGTGTGCACACACATATATGTACTCTTTTCTAGTTAGTGTCTATATTATAGGTTGCTTGATAAGAAGAAAACTTTTACCAGCTTTGAGCTCCAGGAAAAAGACCATAATGTTATGGGATTTCTGTCTGGACAGCTATATCTGAACAGGAGTTGTTCTTCTGAAGTAGGCTGGAGTTATGTAAGTGTTAACACACAACAGCGTGTAAGAGTCAAAGGAAAATATTCATTTGTGCCTTGACCAGCTAAGACTGGGGGGCCATGGAGTAGTGCCTGTGGATGACCCAGAGTAGATTGTAAGTATGAAATGAAGACTCTTTGGCGACTGCTGTTGGGTCTTTGCTCTAGGTCAGGCTGGCAGGTATCCACCAACAAGGCTGACTGTGTCCTGTCAGATGTCTCCCTTCAGCTGCTCTTGTCTCCAGTCACTGCTGTCCTGGAGGGGATATGTGCAGACCTTATAGTCAACCTGGAAATGACCATGCTCTTACGTATGTCTCTAGTTACTTATGGTAAGAAAGCAGGAAAGGACACAACCATTGCTGTCTCAGCTTTCTTTGGGTAAGAACGGGCTAGGAGAATACGGGTGGGCTACCGAGTGCTTAGTGCTTATTTAAAGCTGTCTTAAAGCAGATGCTTGCTGGCTTTTCTAGAAGCAGGCCTTGTGGTTCTCGCTGGGGGCTTACACATTAGGGGGCTTAGTTTGATATGCAAGTTGGCTCCAGGATCCCCAACAAGTTGCCCAATTATCACCATAAGTCTCTTTACTGTTGATGTACACTAGAGGCTTTTAGTTTTAGCTGCCATTTTTAAGAGTATACCAGGCACCAGGCATTGTTATAAATACTTTGAATATATTATTCCATTTAATTCTCATGACACTTTGGAAAATAGACAATAATGTGCATTTTACAAATGAGAACATGCAGCTAGAGACTCAGAGAGGTTAAGTAACTTGTTCCAGGTCACACAGCTAATACATGTCAGAGTTGATGTTGAAAATTTAATATGCCTGTTATCAAAGCCCAGGCTTTTAACTATGATGTCATTCAATTGTCAGTTATGGTTTGAAGTTAGTTCATGAACATTTCTTTCAGTACCTAGAATGTTTTTATAGGATGTGCAGATATCAAAGCTGCAGGATAGGTAAACAATAAATATCTTTGATTTTACGTGGGTTGTGCTCAAATATCAAAGTAGAGTCTGGGAAAGACATGGGAGATGTGGTTTGAGTGAGAAGTTGGACTTAGATCAAGAACCGTCTTGATAATGATCTGAAAGAGTTTGGATGGCTGTGGGGAAGCCATGAGTGTTCAGTCAAATGAGTCTCATCATCAGATGAAGTTGTAGAAGGGCACAGAAAGATGTGTTGGGGCCAGTAGATGAGCAATCTAATTAGGAAGCCTTTGGAATAACCCAGAGAATGATGATAAGACATTGGCTGGCTTAGGTGAGGAAACAGTAGGAAATAGCATCGTGGAGGTAGAATACACCCGTGCAAGAAAAATTATAGCTAATATTTGTTAGTACACTACAGCCATATACTTATTATTGTTTGGCTCATTTAAAAAATGTATGAACTCATTTAATCTTTACAACTGCTCTATGAAGTAAGCTGTGTTAATTTCCCTATTTTACAGATGAGGAGATGGAGGGACAGAATGGCTAAGCAACTTGCTCAAGGGACCTACGTTTATAAGTGGCTGAGCCTGGATTCCATCCCAGTCTGTCTCACTCCAGATCTTGAGATCTGACTAACATGGTATAAGACTCTGAATCAAGGTGAAGTTCAGGGTCCAACTTCCCTTTTCTTAGATATGGTAGCCATGCGTGCCCATGGGGCAGATACATCTGTCTATCTAGGATGAAGTTTGGGGCACAGGAGAAGGGAACTGGGGTTACTGAATTTGCTGGTTCTATTTGTGTCTCCTTCTGTATCCTGGCAGCTCTTGCATTGCTGGACTCCGGAGTGACATTCAGCTTTCTTTCTGTTTACCTCATTTAGGTAAGAATTACCTTGTATATTGACGTCTCTGGTGAAATTGAGATGAGAAGACAAGTTCAGAACTGTCTTTGTAACATATAAATGCATATGTTGGGCACAGATCTTCGAATTTCAGGCTCCTCATTGTTTAGAAGAGGATGGTAATATTTACTTATCTGGTCATGAGTCTAAGGAATGAGTAGTGAGCACCTACTGTGAGCTGTGCATGTGCTAGGGAGGCACTGGGAATAACAAGACATGAAAAAGTTGCTGCCTGTACCCTTAAGAAGTTCAACGTCTAGAGCGGTTGATATAAGTAAGTAAGTAAACAACTGCAATTCAAAGAATCAAGGAGATAATATTCATTACAGTTTTACAAAATCTGAAGTGCTGAAGTGGTGAGCTATTATTGTTATTAACTCTATTAAGGAGAGTGAGGGGAGAGAGTCAGAAAATGCCAAAGAAATCGAGGTTGGGGTTGAGCTCCCTGCATCTCTCAGGCTCCCACTGAGAGAAGTTCCAGGGGCGCAGGGCCCTCCTACGAAGGCGTCATGGCTCCCGCCTGCTTTTGACCTTTCTGGAGAGTGCTTGCATGAACACACTTCATTTTCAAAAGTTTAAAAATACACACTTGGAATTGTAGATGATGAAGCATGAATCCCAGACCATAAGTGGGTGGGAGAATTGTGCTGAGCTGGGTGTGCACGGGACCACATGCCCTTGCAGATTTGACGTCAGCACAGTCCAGGAGGTGCACAGTGTCTGTGGCTCTCTGCGTGGTCAGTCTGTGATGCAACGTGTTTTCACAGCCTGTGAATCAATTCCCTCTAGGGAAAAAAATAACAAAATGCTATGCTGATTAATTGGATATATCGCTGCTGAAAGTCCTGATTTTGCAATATTTAAGTACTTTCTCAGCTAAGATGGTGAAATAGGGTAAGCAGAAAAGAAAAACCACACGTTATTTATTGGAATCAACCCTCTTCCTTTTTGAATGTTGACCTTTGAGTTTCCAAATTGGGCAAAGAAGTAATGATCAGGAATACCTTGATAAAAGGTGGTATGATCTCAATTTAAGAAAACAAATTTATATTTATAAATCCTTTGTATTCTGGTAGCACTTTAATATCAGTGATCTGATGTAATCTTTCATGACAACTTTGTAAAGTGGGTGGAACATTCATGATTAGATTGCAGATGATGACACTCAGGACAAAGAATTTTTGACCTTGTTCAGAGTCCTCAAACCTAGCACAAAGAGGAGTGGGAGAGGGTGAAAGTGATGAACATTTATTGAGCAATTACTATGTGTTGGGTGTTTAGTACATAATTGAATTTGATTTTGTCATGCAACCTTGGGAGATGACTGTTCTTATTCCCATTTTACAGATGGTTAAACCAAGGTTAATTAGAAGCTAAGTTAGGTATTCGATCCTAAATCTCCTTGAGTCTAAGTCAACAGCCCTTTCTCTAGTCTGATGATTTCCAAAGTTCTCTGATTATGTGCTCCTATCAGTAAACTTTTCTGAGCATATGCCTCCAATAAATGTGTATTTGTTTATATGCAAATTATATACATGTACTATTGTACTATTACTTTGTAAGTGAAATGAAACATACAGGTGGAATAAGAACATTAAGATGCATAGATATGAATGGAAGACACACTGTTTTCTTTCTGCACCCCATTTTGCAGACTACAATCTAGGCAATGCTCCTTTCTTGGCGAGTTAGGGGCACAAGGTTCATGCTACGGCTCATAGAAAAATCTGCTAGCCAGCACAGGAATACTTTAGGGCTTGACTTCTCAGCAGTAGCACTGCTGGCATTTTGGACCAGATAATTCTTTATTGTGAGGGACTGTGCTGTGCTGTGCACTGTAGGATGTTTAGTGGGATCTCTGGCCTATACCTACTAGATGTCAGTAGCAGCCTATGTACAGTTGTGGCAACTGAAAACGTCTCCAGATATTGCCAAATGTCCCTTGCTATGTGCAGAGAGAAAAATTTCCCCTGGTTGGGAGCAACTGCATTAGGGTTATCAGTAGGAATGTCCTCCTCCTTGCTGATGCCTGAAGAAGAAGTCATCAGGCAGCGTCTGTTTGGAAGACGTTTTATCTTGCCTGTTTTAGATTCTTCCGGAGGACCCCTGGGCTTGGTTCTAACCTGTATCCATCAGCTTCTGAGACTGGCCAACCAGAACGGAGGTCCAGCTGCTCAGTGATGAAATTGGCCTTTGAATGGCTCCTGTCCCCATGCATACCACATCTGATTTTAGCATCTTGTGCCTCACTGCTGATGACCCTGACAAGGCCCGGTGTGGTAGACCACGACGGGGCATTATGGGGCATATAATGGGCTTGGTAGCTAAGAGCGTGAGTTCTAGAATTAGGGAGATCTGTGTTCAAATCTGCATTCTGTTGTTATTATCTGTGACCTTTGAACAATTCCTTCCACATCTCTAAGCAACTCTTCTCATCACAAAGTGCTGATAAAATATAAGGAAAAAAACACTTGTATTATAGGGCTGCAGTATTTAGCACAATGACTGTTCCTAGCTCTTAGTGGTAGCTATTATTTTGATTATGAGGATTATATAAAACACTTTTGCCTGGCACATAGTAAGCACTGGATGAGTTATACATATTACTGTAATATATAATGTAAATACAAATATAAACATATATATACAGCTAGCACTCGACTTACGACCACGATTGGTTCCGACAGACCGGTCGTAACACGATTTGGTCGTAAGTTGAGTAGGCTATGTGTACAGTACTGTGAAATGACGTTATAAAAATCTTTAAGTCATACTTTATCATAATTTTCTTTCATTATTGTTATATATCATAATTTTCTTTGTTCATTTTATGCCATTTGTAACATCTCTATAGCATTTTGTTTCTTATTTTTACATTTGTCAGGTTTAAGTAAAACACTGCATTACCAGTACAACTGGTTTAATATTTGCAAAACATACAAAATTATGAAATACGGGTGCATACAAAAATACAAAATACAGCTGTAAAAAATACCATAGGAAACATTTTCCCAATTGCAAAACATATCAAAATATATAAACATGTACAAAACATTTTATTGGCCGTTTTTGAATTTGATCTTCCATCCAAATATATAGCAATTTCTCCATTTCGTGGATGGGCCTACTTCGTTGCTTTGTTATAACTGTTGATTGCATGGGTGCAGAACCTTTCAGAGCTTCACGAATTCTTTCTTTATCTTTCAAAATCGTCGACACAGTCGAGTGTGATAACTTCGTATCACGTGCGATCACATTCACTTTCTTTCCTCCTTCGTACTGCTTAATTACCTTCATTTTTGTGTTGAGATCGATGGCCTTTCTTTCCTTCTTGGCAGGCTGAAGCGTAGACAAAGACAATTTCCTCTTGGTAGACATCTTGGGAGGGGGCTGATGAAAAATATCCAAGACACAAAACACAAATTACTGTACCGAGTCTGGGATAACAGTTGAAATGGTGCACGCGGAGATGGTAGTGCTGCCGGAAGCTGGTCC